>NC_047114.1:11347692-11647692 GCF_902500255.1 Thalassophryne amazonica
CTCCTTTGCGAGCTGCGTCATCTGCTAAGTTGTTACCTTGAGCTATGATGTTATTATTCTTTTGATGACCTGCACATTTAATGATGGCTACCTCAGACGGTAATTGGAGAGCTTGTAACAGTTGGGAAATCGCTTCTCCATGAGTGACAGGGGTGCCATCTGCTCTCAGGAATCCCCTTTGTTTCCAAATGTTTGCATGTACATGACATACGCCATAAGCGTAGGCTGAGTCTGTGTAGATATTAACACGTTGATCTTTAGCTATCTGGCAAGCCATAGTTAAGGCTTTGATTTCTGCCAGTTGGGCTGAACAAGGCTGATCAATTCCTTGGGACTCCAGTAATTCAAAGGTCTCGCCATCCGTGTTTAGTTTAACAATCCCCATACCCGCATGCAATCCCGCGGCATCCCGAAAGCATGAGCCATCCACGAACAGGGTTAGATCTGCATCTATGGCGTGATTATACAAATGTTCTCTGACTCTCAAAAATTTCTCTGTCTCTGCCACACAGTTATGTGGAGTACCATCTAACGGTGTGGTCAATTTGGTGGCGGGATTCACCGTGTGACAACGTTGTATTGTTATTTCTGGAGCGGACAACACAACTTCATATCCAGTGCGTCTAGCTTGTGTTAAGACAAAACGTTGACTGGTTAGCAGGGCATGTAACTGATGCGACGTGTACAACGTTACTGCATGTCCCATGATTATGGATGATGCTTTTTGAAATGCAAAGGCAGCTGCTGCTAGACCCTGATAGCATGGTGGCAATCCTGTTTCAATATTGTCAAGCTTTGTACTATAATAGGCCAATGGTTGTTTTCCTTCATTTGTTTCCTGCATTAGTACAGCACAAGCATAACCAGCTTTTTCAGTAACATACAAATGGAAAGGTTTCCCATAATCTGGGTTACCTAACGCGGGAGCAGATTGCATGTCTGTTTTTAGGGCCTCAAAAGCTCCCGTTGCCTCATCTGTCCAGACGAGGAGAGCTGCATTGCTTGTTTGCCCCACTGCTCTAATCATGGCACGCAAAGGTGCAGTTTTTATAGCATAATCACAAATCCACGGCCGACTGTATCCTGCCATCCCAAGGAATGAAAGCATCTGTCCCACTGTTTGGGGTTTGGGAGCCTTGATTATAGCCTCCACTTGGCTTGGGGCTATACATCGCGTGGTCCCACACAACTGTCTTCCCAAGTATTCTACTTGTTGTTTGCAGAACTGCAATTTGTCCTTACTTACTTTATGACCTCCATCTGCCAATGCATGCAATACAATTAATGAATCTTTTTCACACTGTTCTTGAGTCTCTGATGCAATAAGGAGATCATCCATATATTGCACCAATGTACTGGGTATGTCAAGGTGTTGTAAATCTTCAGCCAGGACTTTGTTAAAGATGGCTGGGGACAGGTTCAGTCCCTGAGGTAGCCGTGTATACGTTAGCTGTTGTCCCAGAAATGTGAATGCAAACAAATGTTGTGAGTCTGGGTGCACAGGCACACTGAAATAGGCTGAACACAGATCTATTACTGTGTACCATTCTGCTCCAGCAGGGATGCTTGATAGTATAGTATGCGGATCAGGTACTATAGGTGCATCCATTTCTATTATTGCATTGATAGGACGCAGATCATGTACCAGCCGATACTCTTTGGTATTGTTTTTAGGGATAGGATAGATAGGAGTATTGCATGGGCTTGCAGTTTTTATTAAAACTCCAGCTGCCATTAGTCCCTTAATTACTGGTTTTATGCCTTCAATAGCCTGAGGTTTTAATGGATACTGCCTTTGGTGAGGCAGTTTTGCTCCCGGTTTTACTTTTATTTTTACTGGTAAGGCTGTTTTTACTAGTCCTACATCCGTTTTGCTTTTGGACCACACCACTGGTGGTATTTGCTCTAACAATTTCTCTTGTTGGGCCGATAACACCATCTGTCCCTCTGGTCTAGGATTGAGCTCCACTTTTTGAGCTATAGCCTCATCATTTACTTTTAATTCGTACAAACTGCTGGTCTTTTGACAGATGTACTTGTGGACTTTCCATGTTTTGCCATTCTTCAACTTCTGAGGCTGTCTTTACCATTGGACCTAGGTCATGGGATTCGTACTTTTCTGAGACTAAAAGGGTCACATGAGGCGTGGCATTCGGCACTTGATACCATTGTTGTTCAGCTGAAGTTAGCTTGACAGAAGCTGCGGCCCCTTGGGGGCCTAAATAAATTTCTGTGGTGGTTATGTGAAACAGCCGTTGATTCATCAATACATCCCAGCAGCATGCATAGTCAGTTTGTTCTTGTTTGGCATCGAACATCAGGGTGACATGTAAAGGTAAACTAGGTGTACATACTGCTTCATAGTGTTGTTCTGCCCAGGGCTTCCATTTTTCCCATTCCAGTTGAAGATTTGAATTTTCTGGTTGTAACTTCAGCCAGTATACCATGGGTTGCACAGGTCGGACCTTGTTTTCCATGTCCATAAGCACCATAATGTTGGCGAGTGCTTCGTCAGGAAAGTGTATTTGCAGTCCTTGATGGGTACACACTATCTGGGTTTGTAGCTTACATAAAATGTCTCTTCCCAGCAAATTCACAGGTGTATTTTGTGAGTATAACAGGGGTGCTTCAATTGTTTTTCCTGCAATCGTTACAGGAAGTGGGCGTGTAAAAGGTATTATTTGAGTTTTCCCAGAGAAGCCGATGGTCTTAATTACAGACCCAGAGAGGGGGAGATGAGCGCCCATTTTCCCTATGCAAGAGTATGTTGCCCCTGTATCCACCATGAAAGGGAAATCTCTGTTTTATATATTAACAGTGACGGTTGGCTCTTCCTTAGGTATCATCGAAATAGCCAATGCCACCGTTTCCCCCTCTGTCTTCTCTAGGCCTCCCTATTGCCAATAGGCAGAGGGTCCAACCCAAGGTCGGGCCGGACAATTTCTCATTCGATGTCCAGGTTGTCCACAGCTCCAACACTCATTAGAGGGTTGATCCCCTATTGGGGGTGTTGGTCCCATAGGCGGTCCCGCTTGACTGTTCCTGGGAGCTGAGTTCTGGAATCTGCTTCCAAATGAAGGTTGGCGAGATCCTCTTCGCCACCCTCCTCTTTGACCTTGAAAGTTCCGTGACTCTCCTCTCCACCCATGACTGTAGGTGGGTCCATTTCCGGGTGTGCCAGTGCTATGGTAGTGATAGTGATGCTCCACTGGTGCCGAGACTTCTCCTGCAGCAGTGCTCCCTGCTGCTCCTTGGGGGCTCTGTGTGGCTGTTACCACAGGTGCCTGTATGGTGGCAGCAGTGTTTGTCGTAGGGGCTAGGCTTGCCGACTCAGAAGGAACAGGGGTCATCATTGGTGCCTGGGTCTTTGTTTTTTCTTTCTTGACTTTGGTTAGCTCTCCCAACTGCATCTGCACCAATTTTTTCGTCAGGGATTTTGCTGCATCTTCTTCTTTTTGTTTTTCTTTCTTGTAGATTTCAAGATGGTGACAAATATGCTCAGAGTATAAAGCCCAATTCATTTTTGATAGTCCCACGACTCCATCTAGGGCTTTCTGAACCTCATCTGGTAGAGCCTTTTTTACAGTTATTTTAAACAGGATTTCAGTTGCTGGAGAATGGTTCCATGCATTTCCTGTTTCCTCCGCCCATCTCTTCTGGAATTGGTGCCGGAACTTCTTTGGGCACTCTTCAGGTGTCCACTCCTCATCATCCAATTTAGAGGGATCCAAGACCTCAGGGTACTTTCTTCTCAGTCCTTCCCACATGGAGTTTCTATAGCGATTAAAGGGGACTTCATCATGTTGATTAGTGCCCATCATTTGTGTTAGTCCAACCTTTCCTGCTAATTCTTCAGTGTCATGTTTTCCCATGACATGCATTAGCAAGGCTTTTATGTCACCTAAAGACAAGGTTACCCCTGCAGTGCCTTCTTCTAAGGCAGTTATCCATCTCCCAGCTCCTTGGGTGATGTCTGGCAGCCTGTTGGCCAGCCCCACCATGTCTGTCCAGCTCCATGGGGTATACACATGATGACCATTTCTAACCACCAATGGGCATATTAGGTCTTCGTCCTCCTCTTCTTCTGTGGGGGCTCCATACTGTCTTCCAGATCGAGTGCGACTGACTGGTTCCAGGCAGTCCATCCAGTCGGTTATATTCTGTTCTAAAGCCGCTATGTCTTTGGCTACACATTGTTGTCTTTGCCTGAGTCGGGCCTCTTTTGCACTCTCAATGATGATCTCACCAGAAATTTTTCGGGTGGGTGGCTGTATAATGTGATTCCCTTGATTGGGCGTCGACTGTTGTAATATTCTTCTTTCCTCGGTGTCCCTATGTCTTTGTATTCTTTCCTTCGCTAGCCGAAGTTGCTCAGCTAGTTCTTCATTATCTCTTCTGGCCAGATCCAGTGTGTCACAGAAGCTCTTGTGCCACTCTTCGGAGCCTCTATAGCCTGTGAAGGTCCAGTCGGCTGACTTATGGTGGGAGGGGACGGTTTTCAGTGGACCTCGATGTGCAGGCGGAGCCTTCAGGTCTCTCTCTTTATCCTCGTCTGCCTCCGTGTCACTGTTATTTGTGGCCCCCCCTGCTGGTCGTGGTGAGCGACCACTTACTTTCGGACTTGGAGACCTTGTATGATCCATTTGACAGACTGAGGACCTGTCTCCTTGTGGCTCTCGAGCTTTTAGTGTCAGTGTGAATTTGCCCTCCACATCCATGCCTTGGTCCTCTTCACGAGTTCCTAATACAAATTGTCCAGCTGTCTTTCCCATATCATGACGTTTATATGGGGGTGGCTCTGCTTCCCAGCTCGGTGCACTGGCTTTAGTCTCTTTGGATCTTTCCTCTGTCATTTTTTCTC
This sequence comes from Thalassophryne amazonica, assembly GCF_902500255.1. NCBI lineage: Eukaryota > Metazoa > Chordata > Actinopteri > Batrachoidiformes > Batrachoididae > Thalassophryne > Thalassophryne amazonica. The sequence continues at coordinate 11,352,554 of NC_047114.1, forward strand.
TTTTCTGCTGTAGCCTCTGTGCTTAATGCTTGAACAAGGCCAAAACTTCTTTTTCTTCAGTGCGTTTTTTGTTGTTATTTACGTTCTTCTGCTGATCTTTAATTTCTTTTTTCTGTATTTCTACCGCAACTGCTTCACACATCACTGGATCAAATGATCCCTCCAAAGGCCATTGCCTGCCCCCATGTGACCTTTTGTGCCACTTTCTCATACATTGGTTGGCCTTAGTGCGTTTTCCTGGATATTTTCTTAGTACTAAGTCTAGCGGGGTACTTTCCCGACCTTGACCTTGAGAGTTACCCATGTAACCCTGACAAACGCTATGTGAGGTGTTTCTATGGTGTTCTGGTAGTCCCTCAGGGGCTGTCCTGATCCAGACCAATAACTTGCTGGCTGTAACACCTGTTTTGTATTTTAAACCCTTAAAAGGATTAAATTTCCAACTGCTATGCCCGTCTTCTTTTTCTTTAACTAAATATGAAAATTTACCTGTTTCCCACCGAACCTTCCTTGGGACCACAGTCAGAGTCAACCTAGGAAACAGTTCTTCACCTGGATCGGTTGGTAGTGTTACTAAATGATTTAATGGTATGCTAAGTTCTTTATTAGGGTCAGCACAAAGCAGCTCCAGCCACGGGGTTAAACCCTGATGCCACAGACGTCTTATCAGCAGCTCCCAATTAATTAGAGGGAACTGTTCTTTCTTTTGCTTCAGATTGATTACCTTAGTAATCTGCCATAATTTCTGATTGATCTCTTGTTCGTCCTGCCAATGTTCTGCTCCTACCCTGTCAAAATAGGTCCTTTCCAGCCAAAAATGTGTCCTGATTCCCTGGGTTTCGATGTCTCCGTCAGTCAAGTAATGTTCTGGGAGTATTATTTCATCATCACTTAAGTCTCCCATCAATGACTGTCCCAAGCATTGATCAGTCTGTCAGCTTTTTCACTATAATCTAAGCTTTATCTCTTTTGATTTATAACCAATTTTATTTATTTAATCCTCTTACAACCCTAACACTTCCTAATGTCTTTGCTCCCGACTTTCTATTTTCCTTCTAATTTTTTTTTTTTAACTTTCTGCTTCTCGTCTTTTTCTGCTATGTTTGTTTATTAGTTTTCTCTCTTTGAAATAATATATTTACATAGCACTCTTCTCCTGTCTTTTTCTTCACTGTCTCTGTTTCACACTTTCCTCTCTGCCTGTCATGCACCTCCCAAGTCCTCCTGTTGGGTCTAAATACCTCCCCCTCGTACTCTTTCACATTAATCTTGTATGTCAGCCAGCCTGCAAGTTCTCACAGCTTTACACAGATTACTCTCCACTCTCCCACACACAATTTTCAACAGCTTTATACACAAAAATTATTAAAAACAACTTTCTATATATCTCTATCTAGACTTCTGCCACTTTTCACTCCGCGGCTTTAAACAACCTTTTTATTCACTTAACACCAATGTGTTCTGTTTAAGCATGTATCTCTTCTTCACGTTAGACAGCTTCTCCAGCGCTGTCAGCAACTTCATATATTACTTTTTTACAAGCCCTCTTTGAGCGTACAATATTTCATTTACTTCTACGCCTTACCGCGCCTCGCATGCGTATCCTGTGCTTAATATATTATTTTTCACCAGCTCCTTTCTGAGCATACAATATTTCATTTACTTCTACGCCTTACCGCGCCTCGCGTGCATATCCTGTGCTTACTATATTATTTTCACAAGCTCCTTTCTGAGCATACAATATTTCATTTATTTCTACGCCTTACCGCGCCTCGCGTGCGTATCCTGTGCCTTTCTGCACTTTCTTCTACCTTTTTTTTTTTTCACTTACTGAGCTCCTCGTGAGCTTAATGTGCCTTTGCACTGAAAATATTCTCTTTTTCTTTTCTTATAAAAAAAACTCATATTACTGTGTACTTAATTACTTATTCTTCTCCCACGCCCCACAAGCGTGTATTTGGTGCCTTACTGCACTATTTTCTGCTTAATTAATTCTCATGTATTCTGCACTAACTCTCTATTTATTTTATTTTTTTTTTATAGTTTTTCTCTTTTCTTAAAAAATGACGTCCTTTATTGAGCTCTTTTACTTACTGTCAGCTGTGCCACTTTGCACTTTCCTCTTTAAATCTCTTTATCATGTACGGTATTTCTACTGCGCCCCCTCAGGCGCTTATCTTGTGCTTTCTCTGCACGTATTCTCTTGTTAAACTCTTTTTTCTCACTTATTTCACTTCAGTCTCTGTTAAACTCTTTAAATAACCTTGTATTACCTTGTATCTATTTGTCAGTATACTCCCCTAAATTAACCCCTACAGCGCATGCTATCAGCCCGCACGTTAGTAATGAATTTCAACACCAATTATTCCCCAAGCATCCAGGTTAGTTCTCCACGCACTCTTTCCGCACCAGAGTTCATGAACATTCCTGACCTTTCACTCACATAGACATTCTTTTTCCCGGGAACACACACACCTTCTGAGCATTTTATCTACAAGGCCTGATAATTTTCAATCTTATCTTTTTTAAGTCTCTTATCAATTTTCTTAGTCCAGGTTCTTTTGGGTAAGAGGCAATTAAAAATATCACCTGTCAACTTGGGCGGAAATCCCGACTCACTCCTCCAGATCGTGCAGAAGTTATAAAAGGTTTCTGCTTACCTTTTAGTCGTGATCACTGTTATTTACGGTCTGGAGGGATGAGCTGGACTGCCCCAGGCTGCCGGAATGCCCCTGGACCCTCCTGAAGCTGGCTCGCCAAGTTCTGTCGCGGCTCGTCTTTAGTCTTCTCGGGATGTCTTCATTTAGATAACACAAACTAATTGCAAGTGATATGCTAGAAAAAGGATACAACACTTTAGAATAATTCAGCCTTAAGCAAGATAAAATGCACAGAGTTTTTAAGTTTATTTAAGCCTTCGACACAAAGCTTAGACAAACTGAGTCCTCTAGAGAGACTGAATATGACAACCGCGCTCGTCTATTTATTGGAGACCCGCGGGCATCGCTCCTCCTTCAACTTTTTTATTTATTTCATTCCTAAGACATGGTTTTCTATTGGAAGCGTCCTCTAGTGAACCCTAAGCAGGTGTTAGGCCATTATTTCAATGTGACAAACGCTCCCATTAAAACATGAAGGATTTACAACTGATTTTTTTAAAAGACCTTCAGCCACAGGTGCAGCTGGCCTGAGGCCCCCTCCGCACGTGGCCTCAGCCACACGTGCAGCTGGCCTGAGGCCCCTGCACGCGGCCTGCGGGAAAGCACCTAAAAGGCCTTGGAAAGCCCCTGACAGACTAAATGACTAATAGAGCCCCTTTTTTTGGGTTGAACACCTGCTAGTTCAACCAGAGGACATACAGTTCGGATCAGGACACTTGATAGTTCATCACAGTTCAAATATGGACCTAAAAATTCTTCTACAGGCCAAGTACAATAACTTCAGTTTTATCTGAGTTTAAAAGCAGGAAATTAGAGGTCATCCATGTCTTTATGTCTGTAAGACAATCCTGCAGTTTAGCTAATTGGTGTGTGTCCTCTGGCTTCATGGATAGATAAAGCTGGGTATCATCTGCGTAACAATGAAAATTTAAGCAATACCGTCTAATAATACTGCCTAAGGGAAGCATGTATAAAGTGAATAAAATTGGTCCTAGCACAGAACCTTGTGGAACTCCATAATTAACTTTAGTCTGTGAAGAAGATTCCCCATTTACATGAACAAATTGTAATCTATTAGACAAATATGATTCAAACCACCGCAGCGCAGTGCCTTTAATACCTATGGCATGCTCTAATCTCTGTAATAAAATTTTATGGTCAACAGTATCAAAAGCAGCACTGAGGTCTAACAGAACAAGCACAGAGATGAGTCCACTGTCTGAGGCCATAAGAAGATCATTTGTAACCTTCACTAATGCTGTTTCTGTACTATGATGAATTCTAAAACCTGACTGAAACTCTTCAAATAGACCATTCCTCTGCAGATGATCAGTTAGCTGTTTTACAACTACCCTTTCAAGAATTTTGAGAGAAAAGGAAGGTTGGAGATTGGCCTATAATTAGCTAAGATAGCTGGGTCAAGTGATGGCTTTTTAAGTAATGGTTTAATTACTGCCACCTTAAAAGCCTGTGGTACATAGCCAACTAACAAAGATAGATTGATCATATTTAAGATCGAAGCATTAAATAATGGTAGGGCTTCCTTGAGCAGCCTGGTAGGAATGGGGTCTAATAAACATGTTGATGGTTTGGATGAAGTAACTAATGAAAATAACTCAGACAGAACAATCGGAGAGAAAGAGTCTAACCAAATACCGGCATCACTGAAAGCAGCCAAAGATAACGATACGTCTTTGGGATGGTTATGAGTAATTTTTTCTCTAATAGTTAAAATTTTGTTAGCAAAGAAAGTCATGAAGTCATTACTAGTTAAAGTTAATGGAATACTCAGCTCAATAGAGCTCTGACTCTTTGTCAGCCTGGCTACAGTGCTGAAAAGAAACCTGGGGTTGTTCTTATTTTCTTCAATTAGTGATGAGTAGAAAGATGTCCTAGCTTTACGGAGGGCTTTTTTATAGAGCAACAGACTCTTTTTCCAGGCTAAGTGAAGATCTTCTAAATTAGTGAGACGCCATTTCCTCTCCAACTTACGGGTTATCTGCTTTAAGGTACGAGTTTGTGAGTTATACCACGGAGTCAGGCACTTCTGATTTAAAGCTCTCTTTTTTAGAGGAGCTACAGCATCCAAAGTTGTCTTCAATGAGGATGTAAAACTATTGATGAGATACTCTATCTCACTTACAGAGTTTAGGTAGCTACTCTGCACTGTGTTGGTATATGGCATTAGAGAACATAAAGAAGGAATCATATCCTTAAACCTAGTTACAGCGCTTTCTGAAAGACCTCTAGTGTAATGAAACTTATTCCCCACTGCTGGGTAGTCCATCAGAGTAAATGTAAATGTTATTAAGAAATGATCAGACAGAAGGGAGTTTTCAGGGAATACTGTTACGTCTTCTATTTCCATACCATAAGTCAGAACAAGATCTAAAATATGATTAAAGTGGTGGGTGGACTCATTTACTTTTTGAGCAAAGCCAATAGAGTCTAATAATAGATTAAATGCAGTGTTGAGGCTGTCATTCTCAGCATCTGTGTGGATGTTAAAATCGCCCACTATAATTATCTTATCTGAGCTAAGCACTAAGTCAGACAAAAGGTCTGAAAATTCACAGAGAAACTCACAGTAACGACCAGGTGGACGATAGATAATAACAAATAAAACTGGTTTTTGGGACTTCCAATTTGGATGGACAAGACTAAGAGACAAGCTTTCAAATGAATTAAAGCTCTGTCTGGGTTTTTGATTAATTAATAAGCTGGAATGGAAGATTGCTGCTAATCCTCCGCCCCGGCCCGTGCTAAGAGCATTCTGACAGTTAGTGTGACTCGGGGGTGTTGACTCATTTAAACTAACATATTCATCCTGCTGTAACCAGGTTTCTGTAAGGCAGAATAAATCAATATGTTGATCAATTATTATATCATTTACTAACAGGGACTTAGAAGAGAGAGACATAATGTTTAATAGACCACATTTAACTGTTTTAGTCTGTGGTGCAGTTGAAGTTTTCAACATTAAAAGATATGTTATATCTTAACTTTGCACAAATGACAGAATTGACAGTTATTCTATCAGTATTAATTTTATTTAAACACCAAACCATAACTCAGCATTGCTTTATTTTCCAAGACCTCCGCCTGATGTGAGCGTTGTGATTGAGTAGAGAGTTGAGCTTTGTTGCTCCTCTCAGCTGCTTCTGTGCTGAAAGCCATGTAGTAAACAGGAGCTTCCAGCAGGAAGCAGGGCGCACAAAGACAGAAGTGCTGACTCATTGTTTTGATGCTTCCAGAAGCGATCGTGGTGTTAAAACTCAAAATCATCTTATTAGTAGTTGCAAGTAGTTGCAAGTATTGCGAGACAATATTCGAATTTATCGGTTATCGGTTACCTGTAACTTCCGATACATTTTTGGGTGGTTTATTGGTTTATCTTTATCAAAAATAACTTTTAAGTTTTCTGATTATTTATCAAAGTTAATTTTTTGGTTATCTGTGCCCACCACTGTTTGATATGAATATTGCCACTCCCCTCTTTTTCCCATTTCTATATGAAGATGAGAAACTGTTTTTAAATCCTATCTTTTTAGGTTTTTCATGTTCAGACCCCGTGAGGTGGGTTTCCTGCCAGAATGCAATGTCTATCTTCTCTCGTTTTAGTTTGGCCATCATTTTGCTTCTTTTGATAGGGTTATTTAGCCCATTAACATTCAAGGAGAATACGTTGTAGTATTTATATTGCATGTAAGGCCCAGTCCCACTTGCGTTTAGAATGATTTTCGTATAAATTGCGCACAGAATTGGTTCATATTTGCTAAACATCTGCAATATCTGTGAAACATGCTTGTATGAGTCGACCGACAACCACACGTCCACAATTATCCACAGAAGCACGTTTTTCCATTGCCAGGATTTTTGAGCTGCACAAAATTTTGGCTGCGGATGACATCCCCCTTACATACTCAATACATACGCAATCTGTCTGCTGTATATCCGGCGTTATCCGCTGATATCCGCAACTGACGGGGATTTGCGGCTTGCCAGCGGACTGGGACAGTGTGTAAAACGGATATATTGCATGCCTATCACATCCACATCACGAACTAAAATAAGATGTAGCGACTGCATACAGAGTGGCCATGAATAAAGCCATTGTATTACGTCAGCTTTGCATCTGATTTGCCAGCCCAGTCTCACGTTTTGTTTTCGTGCTCCTGTGACGAAATGAGTCAGATTTTTGTGATGGAGCTTTTTTAACTCACTATTGCTAACCCTACTCCCACCCCCAACCCTAACCTTAACTATAACCTAATCTCCTCCCCCCACCCTAACCATAATCACCCCAACCTCCCCGCTTCACTTTTAATTTCGTGCAGCCATCATGGAATGAATGAGAATGAATTTGTGCTGCTGTGACGAAAATGAGGCGCTTTTCATCACAATATCACAAACCAATAGATTAATGTATATTTTGTGCTGCTGAAGCACGACTTGCCGTGAGACCAGGTTGGATTTGCGGACAATTTGTGAATGCACAACAAACACTCCACGTAAACCCAAAGTACCATGGCAGACATTGACATACCTGCCAGTCAATGCCAGTCCAGCTGTGGAAATGTACAGATGTAGTTATGGATCCCCAAAAACGCCATCCAACAACATAAAGGTGCACTGACACGAACAGGTTTTACTTCACGCAGCAGCACAACCAGTGTCCTGATGATCCCACCCGCTGTGTTCACAGCTGGACGCCGTTCTTTGTTCCACCGGCTGCCAAGCACTCTGCGCTGGATGCTGCGTATATAAAATAAATATTTCGTGGTGGATTAATCATGTTTTCTGCAAATTCGCCGTTGAAAAAGGCTCTAAACACTTCCTGACTCACAGAGGAGGCTGCAGCCCAAGCCATTCGCATGCGCCTAACAAGCTGTAACAAGCATTTTGAACCGTCTAAAAGGGTAATTATTTGACTTGTTTACATTGTCAAGGCTTAATTAAACAGTTGCATATTTTTTCCTTCTAGACTGCAGCTGTTACAGTATTTATTCCTATGTTTATAACAGATTGAACTTCTTGTTATAATCGTTCAGAGGAGCTGCGCTCTGATGCGATCCGCTGACGTCACCACTCGTCCTGTTCACTGCTTGTTTACTCCAGTCAACTTGTCCAAGTCCAGCAACTGCTCCAGAGGCTGTGGCGTTGGTGTGACTAGTGATGCCGAAAGGCCTGAGTGCACTTCATTTATGACCACAATGCAGATGCCGTGCATGCGCAACACATGCATAACTCAATATAATGAACTAGAATACAAGAACAGTACTTCCAATAACAAAGCTGATATGTCGCTTTGGACAATGAGGGGGCTAGCCACAAGGTGGGGCTCCTCAGGTGAACAATGAGAAGAAAAATAAAGGTTTGTGGCTCTCAGTTATCAGTCTGTAGGCACCAGCCTGGCCTTTTATTAAATAAAAATTAAAAAGCTGGTAGAAAGGAGAGAATTAACTTCTGTAATGTTATCTTATTCCAATGTGCTCCGTATCCATTAGGAGGGAGAAAACGAGTCTCCGTGTCATTGAAACTTAAAGAGTAGTAATAAATGGGCCCATACTTTTCACACTTCTCCTACCGCCACTCCTGGCTCCTCTCTCCGGTACTCCTTCAGTTTGTCTCGGATCTGCTCCTGGAACTGGCGGCATCTTCCGTTGTGTCAAGACCTGGTTGTGTCCCACGGTAGAAGGTCTGCCAGCGTCTCCTCCGTTACGCCTGTGTTTCTGGTCCTGCTGGGGATCTCAACCACCATGAGTCCCCATCTCCTCAGGTCATCTGCTGCTTGTACGGCGTTGTTGTACATGATAGTACCATATTCGAAAAACCCTCATCCGAGTTAGCAGGGTCTGGACACGTATGCCGTTCTCCTTCAATACTTTTTTAATTGGTGCATATTCCTTTCTCTTATTTTGCACATCTGTGGCATAACTGTGGTTGAAGTACATCCGTCTGTTTGAATGTGAAGCTTCTGTTTCCAGGCGGCATGGAGGATCTTTTCCTTGACTGAGAATTGGTAAAAACGAACTACCACTGAATGCAAAGGAGCATCTGCCGGTTGTTTTGGTGCCATTGTGCGCATTCTATCCCCACAACTGGACCAAACTCGTCTTCCAGCTCTGACTGGATAATGTTTTCAATGAATGCCGCTGCTGAGGTACCCTCTGCGCCCTCCGGAATGCCATAAATTCTAATGTTTTTATGCCAGGTTTGGCCCTCCACGTCGGTCACTTTCTCCTGTAGAGCCTGCTGGTCAGTGAGGAGCTGGGTGAGGGTCTTGTTCACCCCGATGTCCCATCTCTCCGTCGGCCATATGTCCCTCCACCTCTCCTATACACTCCACCACTCCTTCAATCTGGCCTGTTGCATCTTCTGTTTTGCAGTTGATGTCTGCCGTTTTTTATTTTTTATTAATGTCCTCCAGGAAAGAAGTACGTAATTCAGAGAGGTCTCTCTTTAATTTGGCCTGGACTTTTGACATTCTCACTACCAACACTTCACTCACTGTCTTTTGAATTAAGTCCAGTTTCCTTTTCTTTGCGGTTGCCATTATCCTGCTCTGGGTCCCCACCTGTCGTGACTTCTTTCTCGGTTTCTCGTTCATTAATGCTTCATCATACATGTCCTCCTTTCTTACCTTTGTCCCCACTCATAATTGAATTGTTTCTTTTTTTTTTTTTACAAAGCCTTTTGGAAGCTGAATAAAGGGGGAATTTAAGGCTGGTGCCTGGAGCCTCATGTTCTACGCTGCCATTCGCTTCACCATGCCACCGGAAATCCAACACAAAACGTTTTTGAATCCAATGCCTCAAATACATCATTTAAAACTTTTAGGAGAGCAGTTGTGGTGCTGTGTTGCTTCCTAAAACCAGACTGGAAAGGGTTTAAAATGTTATTTGATTCTCAGAAGTCTTTCAATTCATCACAGGCTAACTTTTGAATAGTTTTTGCCAGAATGCATAATACTGAAATAGGTCTGTAATTGTTCACATTTGAAGACAGACACCCTCTCTACTTTTAAGATTAGGCTTAAAACTTTCCTTTTTGCTAAAGCTTATAGTTAGGGCTGGATCAGGTGACCCTGAACCATCCCTTAGTTATGCTGCTATAGACGTAGACTGCTGGGGGGTTCCCATGATGCACTGTTTCTTTCTCTTTTTGCTCTGTATGCACCACTCTGCATTTAATCATTAGTGATCGATCTCTGCTCCCCTCCACAGCATGTCTTTTTCCTGGTTCTCTCCCTCAGCCCCAACCAGTCCCAGCAGAAGACTGCCCCTCCCTGAGCTTGGTTCTGCTGGAGGTTTCTTCCTGTTAAAAGGGAGTTTTTCCTTCCCACTGTAGCCAAGTGCTTGCTCACAGGGGGTCGTTTTGACCGTTGGGGTTTTATATAATTATTGTATGGCCTTGCCTTACAATATAAAGCGCCTTGGGGCAACTGTTTGTTGTGATTTGGCGCTATATAAAAAAAATTGATTGATTGATTGATTGAAGATTCACTTCCTTTTAGCAGGGCTACAACAATGGCAGATTTCCAGACTTATGGGAGTTTGTTTGTGCTTAGTCTTGAATTAAAGATGGCAGTTAGAAGCTTGATAATCAGATCTGCAGCCGATTTTAGAAAAACATGGATCCAAGCCATCAGGTCCAGACGATTTTTTTGGAATTCAGCATCTGAAATGCCCTACAGTCCTCAGAGGCACACACAGGTTTGAACTGAAATGGACAATCAATCGGAGGACATCCTACTCCAGCAGGTTCACTATTTAAAGCAGTTTTTTTAAAGACCACTGTTGAAGGAATCTAACAGATGTCCTGCTTTAACAAAAAATTTTCGTTAAAGTGATCTGACATGGCACTTTTATCAGTCAAATGCATGGAATCTTTGAGCAGAAACTTGGGTGGCTCACTAGAAGGCGTGACACCACAAGCAAATCTCACAACCTTCCAGAACTATGTGGGGTCTTTTAACTTTTCTGTGATTTTGGATAGAAAGAATTTGGATTTAGCCTTCTTAATTAGGAAGGCGCATTTGTTACAGAGCTGATGAAAAGTTATCCAGTCAACCTCTGTTTTAGTTTTCTGTGCTTTGGAACAGGCATGGTCCCTGGTTCTTTTCAAAGGTTCCAATTTCAGAAGAGAACTAAGGATTGTCCCACCCCTTAATTCTGAATTTACGCAGTGGGGCATGTTTTTTAATTAGCTTTACAAATTCATTATAAAAAGACTGCCAGGACAGTTCAACATCAGCTCGGAGAGATAATCTCTTCCACTTGATTTTAAACAGATCATGTAAGAAAGTATCAAGACTGTCAGACCAAGAGGGTTGGAGACAAATGCAGGACTCGACAATGTAGCTCTGGTTCAGTGAGGCATTTACTGAAAGGTTCAGCAGGGTTCGGTACACAGAGAGGCAGTCCAAGAGAAGCAGACAAATCAAAAACATCAGGCAATGGCGTAGTCGATATAACAGGCAGGTGGTCAAAACACAACGTGGAAAAAGGACTTAGAATAAACAAGGAACAGAGCTAGAAGCGATGGCACAGGGCACAACGATCAGGCGTAAAACCAGTGCAACCAGTGGTGTTTAAATACTCCCAGTGATAAGCTGTAGATAGGAAACGTGTGGAAAGATCCAGAACAGGGCATGACCCAACCGGAGTGAAACGCCCCCACCAAGCTTGAAGAAAGGTAGACAAGAGAAATGGGGACCAGGAAACACACCCAGCCAAACAAATAACATAATACATGACAGGACCTCCCCTCAATGGCCGGCACCTGATGGCCCAGGGGAATCAGGATGCAGAGCATGAAAGTCTGTGATTAGTTCAGGGTCCAAGATGAAACTGGAGGGGATCCAAGAGTGTTCCTCTGGCCCATACCCCTCCCAGTCCACCAAGTACTGCACCTCCCTCCCACGCCTCTGAGACCCCACGAGGTGCCGTACTGTAAATGCCGGCCCCCAGTCCACAAACCGGGTGGGCGGCGGGGGAACGGCCGGAGGGGATAAGGAACTGGACCAGGCAGGCTTGACATGGCTGACGTGGAAGGTGGGGTGTATCTTCATAGATCTGAGCAGTTGCAGGTGGACCGAGACTGGATTTACAACATTAGTGATGGGAAACGGACCTACGAACCTGGGAGCAAGCTGCCTTGGCAGACCATGGATAGGCAGATGGCGGGTGGAGAGCCAAACCTGTTGTCCCGGGGAGTAGACCAATTCCGGTGATCTCTTCTTGTCTGCTGCATCCTTGTAAGCCGGCGAAGATCGTAGTTAAGCCCCGACGGGCCCGCTCCCAGGTCCGTCGACAGCGAAGGATAAGGGAAAGAGCCAAGGGCACCCGTGAGGTTAAGTCTGTGGATGAGAACAAAGAAGGTTGATAACCATGTGATACGTAGATCGGAGAGTAACAGGTAGAAGCCGATGGCAAACAGTTGTGTGCGAGCTCTATCCACAAATGAGATCCCAGGGAGAACATGAGTCTACAAAATATGTAAAACATTTCTGCATAAACATGCTACCCATCCGGGCCCATTATTTTCTAGTTTCTATAAGAATTTATGTGTAATTGTTTTACATGTATTGTACATCATGAGTCTAGCATTTCAATTAAAATACATCTGTCTACATTACATGCAATGACACAGGTAATATGGGAGAGGGATTGTTGCTGGCCTCAAGTGGACAAGTTTAATTTGACAATAACAATTAAAATAAAATACAATTAAAAATACTAGTAATAATAATAATAATAACAATAATAATAATAACAACAATGACAACAACAACAACAATACTAATAATAATAATAATAATAATAACTGTTATGTGTCGGACGCAGGACGGAGAACCGACCAGCATTTGAAGTAAGACCCAGTATAAAATAAGCAGAGCACGGTACAAAGGATAACTGAATTTAATAACATAACAGTGATGTGCAAATTACAAACAAATGAGTGCGCGGTCTGCGAGGTGGAGATACGGTGCGCTCCTAGCAGCACAAACGGTCCGGAGCCAGAAACAGTTCGGACCCAAGGACCCCGCCGACACCCCCCAGGTGGCCGCGACAAACCGAATCTGTGAAAGAAGAAACCATCATGTGAGTCCACACTCCACACACAGAGAGACCACTCAAAGGTGTACATAAACAGCAAACACTTCCTGGCTTAATCACTAATCAGCTTCCCACCCTGCAGGCATGGAACCCCCAGTTCACATTCTTCACTGCAGTGGAAGCTGATTAAACGACTAACATAACAGCTCAATATAATAAGGTGTGAGGGACACCACATTTACTGACTTTACTAATGTTAGTCACAAAACCTAACGTACCTCAGGAAGTGTGCTGACGAGCGTGAGACCTCACCCCCTCCTCTTTCACAGACCATGCATCAAACCTGGTACGGTCTCTGCATCCATGATGATGAGATGGCTCTCTGGACGACGATCTCACCCGTCTGGTCACAAGGTCGAGCCTCTGGCAAATACACACTGTGTACTCCAGACTTAAATGCCACCATGCCCCAATCCATGTAGATGCACCACAGCTGTGAGTCCTGACGAGCGGCACATGACCAGCCTCAGGTGATCAGGGTGAGGTCCTGATAGCTCAGCCACACAGCCACTCAGTCCTGAATGCAAGCCACCTGGAAGGAAAAACAAAAGACAGAACAGAAGACAGAAACAAAAGGCAGCCAGGCCCCCCAGCCGTACAACAAATAACAGTGATAAGGGATAGCTGGCTGGATGCGAAATCATGTACATATTGTATATCAGTAAATAGCCACCAAATCAGACGAGTAAATTCAAAAATATCGTTCTTTGCTCGAAAATGGCTTTTAGCCAATGGGAAGACAGCATTCATGTCTTGTGGATGAGCCTGGACATGCCAGAACATGTCCTGTAAGGCTTCATCATGGCATTGCTTTGCGCCATGTGGCTCCGTCCCGACGCGCGGAATTCCTCCGCTCCTCTTTCCATGACAAAAACTCCTGTAACAGTGGAATGTGCCGTTAATTTCCAAACTGGATGCTGTGTTTTATCCGGGATGTCCTCTGACTAGCACAGGAATTGCGGAAGACGTGGACATCAGCAGTTTTTCGGCACATTGACACAGACGTGCGGAGGAATTCCGCGTGTTGCGGTGGAGCCGCATGGCGCAAAGCAACGCCATGATGAAGCCTCACAGGACATGTTCTGGCATGTCCAGGATCATCCACAATTTCTCAGTTAGTCACACGACTGAAAACCCACCGACAGCTGTCTGAAAGCCATCTCAAAGCCGTCCTATGAGACCAACACGGAGGTGGTTTTGTGCCGCGCCATGAACGGCTCCGTGGCGCATTCATCCGCTTTTCTTTCCATGAAAAAAACTCCTGTAACAGTGAATGTGCCGAAAAAGTGCTGATGTCCACGTGTCCTGCCATTTTTGTGTAAGTCAGACGACGTCCCGGATCAACAAATCCTCCACGTTGGAAATGATCTGGTTGTTTCAGCGGGGTTTGAGCCTGTCGATCGGCGCTCGGAGCGCGGTGCACTCTCAGCAGCTGTGGGCGGTCTTTAAACCGGCTGGAGCACTCCTTAATCTGTGTAATCCCCATAAAATCGTCCTTGAAAGCCATTTGAATTTTCCGAATGGTGTCCACCTGGAGGTCTCTCACAGTTTCTGGAAAAAATTGATGCAGCAAAGCTCCAAATCGTTCAGACATTTATTCGCAATAAAAATCCGACGAGAGGGGTGGACCACTGCTCACACAAAGCCTGCTCACAGGTGAATGACGCAACCGACAGGCGTGAAAAAACTCATGCATGCGCACGAAGGTTCAAGCTTGGCTGATGCAATCACACGTGATTCAAATCCATATGGTTTTTGAAAAAAATAAAAAGGTTGGATACTTTTCTAACAGACCTCGTATATTGATATATTATTATTTTTTCTTATTTTTTTAAAGCTTGAGATTGCTACAATTAGTAGTGCACACTGACATGACTGACCGATTTGGCGATTATGATTTAATATGAATGCGAGTCTCATATACAACATGTACAATAACAATGTACATCAATGATCATGCATATCGTTAAATCTTATCAAAGTTTTTATTTTATTTATTATATTTAACACCTACCCCGTGCAGCTAACTTCTTTGCAAGGGATTTCTCCTTCCTTCTTACTTTACTTATGTCACAGAAACGTGATAGCATGGTGATAGTACAGCGATGCTGATTGGTGTATTTATCGAAACTATGTCATCAACTTTGTGAGCATCAAATACGATATCGCTGATTGGATTATTTTTATCGTGTGAATAGACTGGTCCGCGACATTTACACTTGCAAAAGTCATCCAAAATATTTGTATTTTTCTCTTTCATGAGTATTTATTTGGATTGGGCCCAAACATTTTCTGTTAGTTTATAATATTTTTGATATTATCGATCAAGAATTAAGTTGCCCCCAGCGATGTTGCATGAACGAACGGTCTGGCCTAAATGGAGACACTGTATATGTGCGTGTGTGGGTGTGTGTTACAGACAAAGACCCGCCCATTTTCAAAACCTAATGGAAATCTATTGTTGATTCCTAACGCCTTGCTAACACACGTTGGCGATCGCTGACTGGAACCTCCTCGGCCGAGGGAACAATGTCTCTTTAGATCAACTCAAAGTAATCAGCAGCCGAGGCACAAATCAGTCTGGATTATTTGACTAATTAATTCATTACATGCACATCAGTCAAATGCCATGTTCTCCAAAACATGTTAATGCTCCATCATTAATAATGAGGTCACTGAAATCATATGTGATAGAAACAACAGAGGGCTAAGTATAGTAGCTACAATGACCAAAGTTCAAACTGGGATCATTGTTGAGTGGATTAGGGAAGCATACAAATACATCCTTTCGCAGTTGCAGTTTGGCATCGAGGCAAACGGATCGACTTCTGATGGCATAGATATATGTATATATGTGTGTGTCAGCTAAAAAAAAAACAGCGTATGTGGCATTTGTGGCCTTAAAGGCTGCTTATGATTGGTTTCCAAGGAATGCTTTAAGTCAGGGGTAGGCAACCTGTTCCAGAAAGAGCCATGAGGGTGCAGGTTTTCTTTGCAGCCACTGACTCCACCAGGTGATTTTACTGATTAATATCACTTTGAGCAGATGGAATCAGTTAATCAGTGAAATCACCTGGTGGAGTCAGTGGCTGCAAAGAAAACCTGCACCCTCATGGCTCTTTCTGGAACAGGTTGCCTACCCCTGCTTTAAGTGTTTAGAAATTCGACTGAAGTACCCTGTCTGGTGTCCGTACTATGTGCACTTTACACTGGCACAAAGGCATATGTAAAAGGAAGGAAGCACCTATTTGAGACACTGGTAGGATGCCGCCAGCAAATACAACAATCCCCATCCTCTTTAACATCTACATGGACTTTGTAGTGTGAGTTGCTTGTCATGAAGTATTAAAGGACTATCCAGAATCAGGCATGAATGTAGAGTACTGCATACCTAATGAAGTATCGGAGTGTTGTAAGAAAGTGCCAGTACATGGGACTGTCCAGATCACTGAGCTATTATACATATGGTGATGATGAGGCTGTTTTTGCTAACTCTGTGGACAAACTGAAGACCACCCTGGAAATTTATACTCTAACCTTTGATGTCTTTGGCTGGAAAATGTCATATCGCAAAAAGGAAACAATGTCGTTCAATGTTGCCAATGAGATCAAGAACCTGGAAAGCTTGATAACCATCATATACTAATTGTCCTAAATAAAGCTATCAACACAAGTGACATTCCTAATGACATGGTGTATTCTCTCATGTTCTATATAGCATCTAGGCATGGTCATAAATGGACAGAGCGCTTTTTTTCACAGCGCAATTTAGGTCATATGGCATGGTTTTTTGAGGAAAATAGTTAAGGGTGAGTATGAAGATATATGGACCCAGTAGCAGGAATCATCAGAAGGGAATGGACTGTGAGCTCGACTGCAGATATAAAATCTAAAACAAACGCCCCGAGAACTAACAAACATGTTACCAATCAGGAATTTCTGCCAGCGACACGTCTTAATTATTTTGGACATGTACTGTATGCAGGCTGGAGAACTATGCATTGGCAGAAAGTGCTGTTTGATGTTAGAACATCAAGGAAAGTATGGAACTATGTTGAGGAAATATGAGGCATTGACATTGCAAGCACGGAAAATCATGATGGACAAACACCTTTGGTGTGACTGGTGGATGTGAGGTTAGCCCCATCAGGAGCCCCCAAGCCAGTGATGACCTCATGGGAAAAATGATGATGTTAATATTGCGTTACATGACCTTAGTGAGTTTTCACACACATCGCTCTATCAAAGGTCAAAGTCAAAGGTGTATCAAAGGTGGTCAAAGGTGTTTGCTCATAGCTTTATACCACTCGGGGAAAACCTCTGTACCAGGTGATTAACCAGGTTTACTTTTCGATTTTGAAATGGCTTTGTTTTAATCTCTTCTTTGTTATTGGTGAAATAAGTTTATTGTTAATTTCTTTGCCTAGTACAGGGAGATCCAGTGAATTCAAAAATTTAGTAATGTGTGTTTTATTGACCTGTTTTTCCTGAGAGTATAATGATTTATAGTGCAACCCCAATTCCAATGAAGTTGGAACGTTGTGTAAAATGTAAATAAAAACAGAATACAATGATGTGCAAATCCTCTTCAACCTATATTCAATTGGATACACCACAAAGACAAGATATTTAATGTTCAAACTGATAAACTTTATTGTTTTTGTGCAAATGTTTGGTCATTTTGAAATGGATGCCTGCAACACGTTTCAAAAAAGCAGGGACAGTGGTATGTTTACCACTATGTTACAATACCTTCTAACAACACTCAATAAGTGTTTGGGAACTGAGGACATAAAAGGAACATTTCCAAAAGTCTCAGCTGTTCACACACAACGATGGGGAGAGGATCACCTTTTTGTGAGCATGAAAAAATAGTCCAACATTTTAAGAACAATGTTTCTCAATGTTCAATTGCAAGGAATTTAGGGATTCCATCATCTACAGTCCATAATATAATCAGAACATTCAGAGAATCTGGATAACTTTTGACATGTAAGCGGCAAGGCTGAAAACCAACATTGAATTCCCGTAACCTTCAATCCCTCAGGTGGCACTGCATTAAAAATAGACATCATTGTGTAAAGGATCTTACCGCATGGGCTCAGGAACACTTCAGAAAACCATTGTCATTTAACCACAGTTCGCTGCTACAATCTACAAGTGCAAGTTCAAACTCTACCATTGCCAAAGCAAAGCCCTACACCAACAACATCCAGAACACCGCCGTCTTCTCTGGCTCAAGCACATTTGAAATAACAGATGAAAAGTGCAAGAGTGTGCTGTGGTCTGATGAGTCCACATTTCAAATTGTTTTTGTAAATCATAGACGTCGTGTCCTCTGGACAAAAGAGGAAAAAGACCATCCAGATTGTTACCAGTGCAAAGTTCAAAAGCCAGCATCTGTGATGGTATGGGGTGTGTTAGTGCCCATGGCATGGGCAACTTACACATCTGTGATGGCACAGTCAATGCTGAAAGGTACATCCAGGTTTTGGAGCAACACATGCTGCCATTCAAGCAACGTCTTTTTAAGGGACATCTGTGCTTATTTCAGCAAGACAATGCCAAGAAACATTCTGCAGGTTACAACAGCGTAGCTTTGTAGTAAAAGAGTGCAGGTACTAGACTGGCCTGCCTGCAGTCCAGACCTGTCGCCCATTGAAAATGTGTGGCGCATTATTAAGTGCAAAATACAACAACGGAGACCCCGGACTGTTGAACAATTGAAGTATGGGATGAATGAAGAATGGGAAAGAATTCCACCTACATAGCTTCAAAATTAGGTTCCTCAGTTCCCAATGCTTATTGAGTTTGTTAGAAGGAAAGATGATGTAACCAGTGGGTAAACATAACCACTGTCCCAGCTTTTTGAGACATGTTACAGGCATCCATTTCAAAATGAGCAATATTTGCACAAAAACAATAAAGTTGATCAGTTTGAACATTAAATATCTGTCTTGTTGTGTATTCAATTGAATATAGGTTGAAGAGGATTTGCAAATCATTGGATTCTGTTTTTATTTACATTTTACACAACGTCCCAAGTTCATTGGAATTGGGGTTGTACTATGACTAAAGAAAGCTACTAAAATAGCTTGCTGTTGTTTTGGAGATTTTATATACTCCATTAATTTAATGTAATACATTTACTAAAATATATATTTTAAATATTTTTATTTTGTGGAATTTTGTTTAGATTAAAGTGGATTTTTCCATGGAGAGTAGTCAAGTATAAAACAAACAAACAAACAGATTGAAAACAAACCCTCTGCATTTGTTATTTTTGATTATTTTCCAGCAATTAAAAATTTTTATTTTGGACAGCAACACTTCCGTAACATAATATCACATGAGAAAATATGCAAATACACATTTTAAAGTAAAATTCAAGTGCATGCTACAAACATGTTAATTTACACTCAACAACACATCCAACAAGACACAAATACAATACAAAAAACAAACAAACAAACAAAAACAAAACAGCAACACACACATTAATTAGGAAAAAAAACCCTCCAGGATAGAGGCTGCTCTCCTATAGGTGGCGCTATTCAGCTTCACTCTTCCTGTTGGATTGTCAACAGAAAAATAACGATGATTTTAAAAGCATTGCTTTTTATGAGTGGCGGGATCTTTGGTGGCTGATCACAGTGCAGCATTAAACAATGCCTGGCAGTTGCTATGGAAACTTGGGTCGCTGTAGGATCAGCCGGAGACTGTGAAAAACAGATTGAAATCAGGATGTGGTGTGACAGGTGTTGTTTTCCTGCTGTAGTAGTGGTTCAGACATTCTTGTGCATCCCCATCAGGCTCTGCCCCCACAGTCATCTTTACACATCTTTTGTCACTCAAGGTCGATAAAGCAGCTGCTGTGATCCGATCAGTCTTCTTTCATCATGACGCTTGAACACCTCTAATTAAAAATCACCTCAGGGTGAGTGGTAGGTTTTTGCTGCCAGCCTCCCTCGTGTGGCTATTCTTCCACGCGCCGATCAATCAGCCTCTGGCCTTTGCCTGCTTCTTGCTGACACCTCGGTGAATGTCAGGCGGCATGGTAATGAGGCATCGATGTGTAAACACCACTGTACTGATCTCTGTTATTGCAAACATAAAGTCACATCGATTGTGAGGTCGATAGGAGTGGCTAAAGCTATTCTTGGCTCTGAGTTTTGATGCCGCCACTGCTGCCGCCGCCGCTTCCTTTATGCATTGATGCTCACTGGGTACAAGCATGACACTGCTTGTTTGCAATAGTTGATAGACAGAAAACTAACTGATAGCGAAGTCACTGACTGGTTTGATGCTGATGTGACATCTCGCTGTGAAATTTCAGATCAAACTTCAATTCATTCCCGCGTTGTTCACTGTGATCCATGTAATCAGGAAATTTCCTGCAGGAAGCCACATGTCATCATGTCGTCCTCAGTCTTAGCTGGCTTTGAGTTGAACATTGATATATTCGACTGTGATGACACACCACATGCTGGAGGTTATCAAGGAGATGAAATCTGGATAATACACGTTTATATAAACCTGCTTTATTCAAGAACAAAATGCTCCAAAAGAAGAAAGATGATATTAGTTAAGACAAGATGTCAGGCCAGGTCAGCTAGCGTGTGCTGGTACTGCAAGTTACCACACTCACCAAGTCACAGAAAACACCTTGGGTCCTGGATGACAACCATTCAGCAGACAACCAGTGGTAGCTCTACAATGAATTACTCCCCTCTGAGCGCCACCCCCCCCCCCCCCCAAAAAAATACAAAATTTTGCACAGCCATTTTTTTAAAATTATTTTATTATTAATATTTTAGAAGCGCCCATGAAATTGCAATTGAAATTGACATCAAAAGACTGCAGGCTACAATATTATTATCCAAAGATAACCCAAAAAGAGCTAAAGACATCCAATCATCACCTTAGGTTCCAATTCTCACAGCCATACACTTTAACAAATTTCCGTTTTACTTTACAGTACCCAGGCAGCACAGTGCCTTAGTGGTTAGCACTGTTGCCTCACAGTGAGAAGGTCATGGGTTCGATTCCCACCTGTGGCCTTTCTGTGTGGAGTTTGCATATTCTCCCCGTGTTTGTGTGGGTTCCCTCCAGGTGCTTAGTCTTCCTCCCATATTCAAAGACATGCAAGTTAGGTGGATTAGAAACTTTAAAATTCTCCACAGGTGTGCGTGTGAATGTGTTTGTTTGTCTATATGTGTCCCTGCAACTGACTGGTGTCCTGTCCAGGGTGTACCCCACCACATGCCCTGTGATTGCTGGAATAGGCTCCAGCCCCCTTGTGACCCTTAATTGGATTAAGCAGGTACAGAAAATACAACCCCAATTTGAATGAAGTTGGGACGTTGTGTAACATGTAAATAAAAACAGAATACAATGATTTGCAAATCCTCTTCAACCTATATTCAATTGAATACACCACAAAGACAAGCTATTTAATGTTCAAACTAATAAACTTTATTGTTTTGTGCAAATATTTGCTCAGTTTGAAATGGATGCCTGCAACGTTTCAAAAAAGCTGGGACAGTGGTATGTTTAGCATTGTGTTACATCACCTTTCCTTCTAACAACACTCAATAAGCATGTGGGAATTGAGGACACTAATTGTTGAAGCTTTGTAATGCTGCGTTTACACATAGCGACAAGTCACGAATGCCACGAAGTACACATTCTTGGCAGCTGATCACGAATGTGATGATTCGGGGCAGAGGCGTCAAGTGTCCTCGGGAACTGCTGCAACCTGTTACCACACGTTACGATTAATGGCACATGTTGCCGGAGAATTATCAGGAACCATTACGCACGGTCAAGAATAGTGTTCCGCGTTGTTACGTGTTATCGCGCGCTATTGCGTGTAACAGCGCATAGTTAAGTTCTGTCACGTTGTGAACGAGGTGAATTGTGTCCACACACACCCATATTCATCCAACCGAATTCAGATCACTCCAGTTTTTCAGAAGAACATTGTGACTGCATGCGTAGTTGGGCTCTGTGCCATGGAGTGGCGCAGAGAGGAGGAGGAGGACAGTGCCAGATGTGTGGCTTCATGCGGCTCTCGTCTGGCGCATTTTCCCAAACATCAGGCACAATGCCGCAGGGGGAACACCTGCAGGAGCGCGCTGAAGAGCACTGAAATTTGACTTTAGCCGACTTGGTGTCAGCAATCCAAACTGAATATTGTGCAGCAGGGTTTAATTGTGCGCGGCGCTTCTTCCTCCGCCGGACTGGAGGAGGTGCAGAGATGTCGGGCTGCACGTGAGTCTCCTCTCGCTCCTCTGGTTCCAGAGGGTCAGACTCGTTCTCCCGCTCATCGGTTACAACAGCAGGTGGGACACCTGCAGGAGCGTCCTGAGGCGCTTCAGCAGGAACCGTGGACCGACATTTGGAGCCGAGTTTAATTGTGCGCACGTGACAGAAAACTGATTCGTCATGGTGCGCAGTGAAATGTGACGCCGCATTACAAGTCGTGTCAAAACTTGACAGGTTCCGTGTCACTTCGTAATAACGTGTGACAGTTTGGGCTCCAAGAACCATCACAGGAACCACTACGAACGTTGTCACGTTCTATTAAGGATCAATACTCATCAAGATGGATCAATACGCTCAGTTGTGACCTCCACAACGTGAGACGAAACGAGGATGGTGTGTGACATTCGTGGAAGATTTTTTGACAGGCAAAAACATGCTCCACAAATATCAAGAATATCACGCACCAACACGCACTATTAAGAAACCTATTCAGATGCGTTAAGTCACATTAAGAATGTCAGGAATGTGTCACGAATGACAGAAAAATTCGTAACGCGTCTTGCTTATGTGTAAACGCACCTTAAGTGGAATTCTTTCCCATTCTTGCTTGATGTACGACTTCAGTTCTTCAACAGTCCAGGATCTCCGTTGTCGTATTTTGCGCTTAATAATGTGCCACACATTTTCAATGGCCGACAGGTCTGGACTGCAGGCAGGCCAGTCTAGTACCCACACTCTTTTACTACAAAGCCACGCTGTTGTAACACGTGCAGAATGTGGCTTGGCATTCTCTTGCTGAAATAAGCAGGGACGTCCCTGAAAAAGACGTTGCTTGGATGGCAGCATGTGTTACTCCAAAACCTGGATGTACCTTTCAGCAGTGATGGTGCCATCACAGATGTGTAAGTTGTCCATGCCATGGGCACGAACACATCCCCATACAATCACAGATGCACAGAACTTTGAGCTGGTAACAATCTGGATGGTCCTTTTCCTCTTTTGTCCGGAGGACATGATGTCCATGATTTCCAAAAACAATTTGAAACGTGGACTCATCAGACGACAGCACACTTTTCCACTTTGTGTCTGTCCATTTCAAATGAGCTCGGGCCCAGAGAAGGTGGCGGCGTTTCTGGATGTTGTTGATGTATGGCTTTCACTTTGCATGGTAGAGTTTTAACTTGCACTTGTAGATGTAGTGACGAACGGTGTTAACTGACAATGGTTTTCTGAAGTGTTCCTGAGCCTATGCAGTAAGATCCTTTACACAATGATGTCGGCATTCAATGTTGGTTTTTGGCCTTGCTGCTTATGTGTAGAAAGTTCTCCAGATTCTCTGAATCTTCTGATTATATTATGGACTGTAGATGATGGAATCCCTAAATTCCTTCCAATTGAACACTGAGAAAAATTGTTCTTAAACTGTTGGACTATTTTTTCCTGCAGTTGTTCACAAAGTGGTGATCCTCGCCCCATCTTTGCTTGTGAACGGCTGAGCTTTGTGGGGATCCTCCTTTTATACCCAATCATGACACTCACCTGTTTCCAATTAGGTGTTCTTTGAACATTCATCAACTTTCCCAGTCTTTTGTTGCCACTGTCCCAACTTTTTTGAAATGTGTTGCAGGCATCCATTTCAAAATGTGCAAATATTTGCAAAAAAACCCAAAAAGGTCCATCAGTTTGAACATTAAATATCTTGTCTTTGTGGTGTATTCAATTGAATGTAGGTTGAACAGGATTTGCAAATCTTTGTATTCTGTTTTATTTACATTTCACACAGCATCCCAACTTCATTACTGCTGTAACTACAAGAAAAGTCTCAACTTTAAATAAGTTTTAATATTTAACTACAAAATGTACAGTAATCACAAATTAATGTTGAATTAAAAACTATTTTGTAAGGATTTTATAGGTGGCCAAGAATTTGAAAACAGAGCTCATCAATAGCTCCAAAGCTCCTGCCAAAACTCGAAAAACTCAGGAGTAAAGGCTGAACAAGTTGATGTATGAATATGTGATAAATACTCCTATTGTTCCATTTGAATTGACACTGAGAATTATTATTTTTGAGTTGTTTGAATTGTCACTTCTTTTACGGTGTAGTTTTCTGAACTACAGTGTATGTTTTTTGGATTAAAGGCTGGTAGCACAATACAAGTTGTGTGAAAAGACTGGTGTGGAAAAATTGACCTGACCTAGCAAAAAAACAATTTTTTTGGAGATTTTTTTTTTTTGAGTGGGTAAATAGACCTGAAAATGCATCTGAGATCTCAAAGTTTTCTGGAGAGAACGCCTAGACCACCCACCTGGGGCTTCGGGCCTTTGGCCCTTGCCATAACTTCATCATCCTTTGATCATCATTTGTGATCAGAGATCAATGTTTCTGTGTAGGCTCTCAGTTGTCCAGCTGGTTTCCATAGTAGAGAAGGTTGAATCTTCGACTGGATTGGGTTGCTTGATGTGAGGACATTTCACTTCAAATCGCAGAACCTTCCTCAGCTAAAATTCTTGCTCTGGTAGTCCGACTTCTGTTCTGAAGAACAAACAGAAGCCACAAAAGCTCCTTGCATCAAGCAACCCAGTTGTCCCCGAAACATATACCGACAGTAGATTACATTACTGCAGTAGAATCAGCCATTAAACATAACAGTTTGTCAGAGTCAGAAGCTGGGGACCTCTGACTAAGAGTCACAGCAGCAGTGCGAAGCCTCCTCCGTCCAACATCACAGGAGAAGAACGGAAAGCTTTGGCAGCACTGCAGAAGGACCAAAGCATCCTTATCCTGCCAGCGGATAAAGGCAGATGCACGGTGGTCCTGAACACATCAGACTTGACGTCTTTCAGGGCCATCTCTCACAGTCACTGGTTCAGATATGTTGATGACACATGGGTTAAAATCAAGCAACAGGAGGTTGAGGACTTTACAGAGCACATCATCTCAGTGGACTCCAATATCAAGTTCACATGTGAGGATGCCAGAAACAACAATTTAGCCTTCTTGGACTGTGATGTTATGATTGGAGAGAACAGGCAGCTCCAGACAGGGGTTTACAGAAAACCCACTCACACTGACCAATATCTGCTCTTTGGCTCAAACCACCACCTTGAACACAAGCTCGGGGTGATCAGGACTCTTCAACACAGAGCCCTACAGGTGCCCACAACTAGAGAGAGAACTAGAGAGGGAAGGGCTAAAGAACAACAACTTGTCTGGAAAGCCCTCACAGTATGTGGGTACCCACGATGGTCCATGGATAAAGTGCAGAAGTTCCAGAAAACAAAGAGACCAGACAGACAGGAGACAGAGACAAGAAAAAGAGGAGTGTCTTTCCCTTATTTAGCAGGAGTAGGGGAAAACTACAGAGGATCTTCAGACAGCACAACATCCCACTTTACTTTAAACCTGTTAACACCGTGAGACAGAAATTAGTTCACCCTGAGGACAGGATCCCTAGTTACAAACAGAGCAATGTAGTGTATTCTATCAGATGTCAAGAAAACTGTAACAAACACTACATAGGTGAGACTAAGCAACTGTTACACAAAAGGCTATACCAGCACCACAGACAGGGCGCCAGTGGACCTCAGTCTGCAGTTCATCTCCACCTTAAAGACACTAACCACACGTTTGAGGACAAGGAAGTTAAAATATTAGCCAGAGAGAAGAAATGGTTTGAGAGAGGGGTGAAGGAGGCATTCTATGTGAAACATTTGAAACCCAGCCTTAACCGGGGAGGGGGTCTGAGACATGCTTTGTCCTCTGTTTACAATGGGGTACTCAGATCAAAGCAGTTTCAGTCTTTTGTTCATGAGTTCACGAGTCATTCACGTCATCAGGAGAGGCGTCAGTCCCATTGTTAGGAGGGACAGCTGCCCTGACATTAGGAGGGTGCTAACAAGAGCACAATAGGTGCTAATTAAAGCAATTGTTTAGTCACTAGCCAACAGCAATCTGCCTCTTGATAGGAGGGGTCTGGTTAGGTTTAAAACTCCAGCTTTTGTGGCTTCTGTTTGTTCTTCTCTACAAGGGTCAGACAGAAGTCAGACTACCAGAGCAAGAATTTTAGCTGAGGAAGCTTCTGCGATTTGAAGCGAAACGTCCTCGCGTCAAGCAACCCAGTCCAGTCAAAGATTCAAGCTTCTCTACTATCAGTGATCAAATTAAACTTGCTTCAGAACAAATACTAAATTTAAATTTCATTACCCCAAAAACAAGGCCCAATCCTTCTTTTTCAACCTGTGAGTAATTTTCATTCTTTCATTCTTGAACCAAAAGCGATCGGTTTCTCACTTCCGTCAGCATTTGGTGAGAAATTACTGCACCAACCCCTATGGGTGACGCATCACAAGTCAGTCGCTCTGAGTTGAAATGTACAACCCCAATTCCGATGAAATTGGGACGTTATGTAAAATGTAAATAAAAACAGAATACAATGATTTGCAAATCCTCTTCGACCTATATTCAACTGAATACAGCACAAAGACAAGATATTTAGTGTTCAAACTGATAAACTTTTTATCTTAACTTATCTTAAACTTGCACTTTTTGTGCAAATATTTGCTCAGTTTGAAATGGATGCCTGCAACACGTTTCAAAAAAAGTTGGGATGGGAAAAGTTGATGAATGCTCAAAGAACACCTAACTGGAAACAGGTCAGTGTCACGATTTTGTATTAAAGGAGCTTTGATCCAACATTGAATGTCTGTGACCTTCGATCCCTCAGGTGGCACTGCATTAAAAACCGACATCATTGTGAAAAGGATCTTACTACGTGGGCTCAGGAACACTTCAGAAAACTATTGTCAGTTAACACAGTTCGTTGCTACATCTACAAGTGCAAGTTAAAACTCTACCATATAAAGTGAAAGCCACACATCAACAACATCCAGAAATGCCGCCGCCTTCTCTGGGCCCGAGCTCATTTGAAATGGACAGACACAAAGTAAAAAAGTGTGCTGTGGTCTGATGAGTCCACATTTTAGATTGTTTGTGGAAATTGTGGATGTCGTGTCCTCCGGACAAATGAGGAAGGAGACCACCCAGATTGTTACCAGCACAAAGTTCAAAAGCCAGCATCTGTGATGGTATGGGGGTGTGTTAGTGCCCATGGCATGGACAACTTACACATCTGTGATGACATCATCAATACTGAAAGGTACATCCAGGTTTTGGAGCAACACATGCTGCCATCCAAGCAACTTCTTTTTCAGGGACATCCCTGCTTATTTCAGCAAGACAATGCCAAGCTACATTCTGCACGTGTTACAACAACGTGGCTTCAGAGTAAAAGAGTGCGGGTACTAGACTGTGGCCTGCCTGCAGTCCATACCTGTCGCCCACACTGAAAAAACTACCCCTCTCAAAATAAGCCAAATAATCCTAAATCTAGCCAAACTGTTTTGTATTAAGCAAAAAAATCTGCCAATGGGGTAAGAAAAATTTGCTTGGTTAGAATGTTCAAAACTAGCAAACATTTTCCCAAAATAAGCCATTTTTTTCTTATGTAAAACATGCTTGACAAGATTATTTTTCTATTTAGACAAAAAAATAAGTCAAATTTTCTTTAAACAAGTCTTTTTTACTTTCTTAGATATCAGTTTTTGCAGTGCAATGAAAAAGTGTGGTGCATTATGAAGCATAAACTATGACAACAGTACCCCGGACTGTTGAACAACTGAAGTCGCACATCAAGCAAGAATGGGAAAGAATTCCACCTACAAAGCTTCAACAATTAGTGTCCTCAGTTCCCAAACGCTTACTGAGTGTTGTTAGAAGGAAAGGTGATGTAACACAGTGGTAAACATACCACTGTCCCAGCTTTTTTGAAATGTGTTGCAGGCATCCATTTCAAAATGAGCAAATATTTGCACAAAAACAATAATGTTTATCAGTTTGAACATTAAATATTTTGTCTTTGTGGTGTATTCAATTGAATGTAGGTTAAAGAGGATTTGTATTTACATTTTACACAATGTCCCAACTTCACTGGAATTGGGGTTGTACAAAGACTGTTTGAAATTAACTGTTTCTTAGCTTCCTCAAAAGTCTTGTTACATGAGTCTGTCCATTTCCTTTTGATGTCTTTACATAGCAGTTCTGTCATTGATGGTATCATGGTAGACAGGTTTGGTATGAACTTCCCATAATAACTTAAGAGAGGAAGGACCTAAACTCAGTCACGTTACTTGGGATCATGGCCTTGGAAATTGCCTCACACTTGTTCCTCAAGGGATGAATTCCCTCTGCATCAATCATGCGTCCCAAATATGACATACTATGCTGGAAGAAAGCGCATTTGTTCATGTTCACTACGAATGACTTTGTAGCCTTTTTAACACTTCTTCCAAAGTTTCATGTGCTACTTGTGGCTCTGTCCTGTGATCAATATATCATCTAGGCAACTTGCAACACATATGACACCTTGAAACACGAGATCCATTAGTTTTTGGAAAATGAGAGGCGCACTGCCCTTACAGAAGTATCCAGTTTTGGTATGTTTGCGGTGGTCGAAGCCCACTCACTGTAGCTCACTAGTGTTACAATCCCTTCTGATTCCATTTTGTTCAACTGCTTTTCCACTGCATCTGTAAGTGCATAAGGAACAGGTCGTGGCTGACGAAACTTTGGAGTCGGCATTTGGTGAGAAATTACTTGTTGTCACATGCAGTTTTGCTTTGATACCTTTTACCTTTCCCAGGCTAAGTTTGAACACTTCTGTGTATGTCTCACACAGTGCAACTCTGTTTACCGAAGAACAGTTTAGTTTGAGCCTGTTTATCCAGTCTCACCCCATCAAAGCTGGGCCATTTCCTTTAACCACGTATAAGATAGGTTCATGACTGAATTTTTTTACTTTTTCCATTACATGGATGAAACCTTTTGTCTTCTCGGCTTTGCTTGCTGCATGTTTTCAAATCACAGTTAGCAGGCTCAAGTTTAAGCTTGAGCCTGCTAACTGAAGGCTCAAGCTTCTACACCTGCGCTTGTAAAGTGACTCTGAAATCAGAAATACAAATACTATTTCCATTTTCATCCTGTTTCCATTTACCTGGACATTCACATAGTACGGTTTATTTACACCAGCAGTCTCTAATGCAAACAGTTTCAAAACTCTGCTCTTTTTACCCTTTCTGGAGTCTCCTTTGGATAAAACCTTTCTCTTCACTGCTGAAGGACCCTGCAGCTCTGTTGCTCCATGGTGATCAGCAGCCTCTTTGGATAAAGCTGTGAGGGTGATGACGTCACCGTGCTGCATCTCCAGCGCCCCCTGCTACTGCATCAGACAGTCAACTGTTGCTTGCAGCTTCTCATATGACTCTTCCGCTGTCGGTCACTCCGCTGCTGTGTAGATGTCAAATGATTGGTCCACCACTGGTTGGTTACGCCCTCCTTCTCCAACTTAATGTGTCTTGCCTCCTCTTCATTCTCTGCATGTCTTGGCGATGTGCCCTTTTTTCAGGCACCTGCAGAATTGTGCATCTTTAAAGTGGCACTCATTTGGTGCATGGCCTGTCCTCCCACATCTGACACGGCTTCTCTTTTTCCTTCCTTCTTGGAAAAAGCTTTTGTGGACACAGCGTTCACTTTTAAGGACCTTTTTGACCACTGTTCAGCGTTCTGTGCCACCATTGTCCACTATGCATGAGGATCACATCAAAAGCTTCGGCGAGCGTTGACTTTTTACTTTGCGCTGTACTTAATAAGCGGTTGCGGAGTTTCTCGCTGGAAACACCACAAATGAGCCTGTCTCTTAAAGCATCATCTAAAAATGTCACAAAATGATATGGCGAAGCTAGCTTTCTTAAACTTTCATTAAAATCACTGATGGACTCGTCTTGTCTCTACTTCCTGGTGTTAAACTTATACCTCTTGGCAATAAAGTTGGTTTTTGGCACATAATGCGTTCTCAAATAACTGATTAAATCAGCCAACGTACAGTCACACACAGTCAGTTAAGGCGTTGGGCTTGAGACCAGAAGATTCTCAGTTCAAATCCCAGCCTGACTGGAAAATCAGTAAAGGCCCTTGGGCAAGGTCTTTAATCCCTCATTGCGCCCAGTGTGTAGTGAGCGCCTTGTATGGCAGCAACCTGACATTGGGGTGAATGTGAAGCATTATTTATAAAGTGCTTTGAGTGTCTGATGCACATGGAAAAACGCTATATAAATGCAGTCCATTTGCAATTTACATAGGGCCTTACTAGGTCAGCCAGATAGGGAGGTGCAAGTCTATGAACAATTTGCTGCATCAAATTTTGCCAGAAACTGGGCGACAGCCAGGTGGAAACCGTTCAGAAGATTCAGACGGCTTTCGGAGATGATGCAATGAGCATCACATGGATTAAGGAGTGGTACAACCGGTTTAAAGACGGCTACGTAACGTTGGAGAGCGAGCCGTGCTCCGGTCGGCCATCAACATGCCGAAATGATGAGATCATTTCCAAAGTGAACGCTGTGGTGATGCGGGACCGTCGTGTGACTGTCCGAGAAATTGCGGAAGAGGTGGACATCAGCACTTTTTCGGCACATTCCATTGTAACAGAAGATTTGGGCATGAAAAGAGTTGCGGCAAAATTTGTGTTGAAGTTGCTGACGGCGGAGCAAAAGCAACTTTGTGTTGAAGTCTCACAGGACATGCTGGACTTCACAAAGAGTGAATCTGACTTCATGGACACCATAATCACTGGTGATGAGTCCTGGGTGTACGGGTACGACCCGGAAACCAAATTGCAGTCGTCACAGTGGAAGCATTCCATGTCACCAAGACTAAAGAAGGATCACCAAATGCGCAGCAACATCAAGGTGATGTTGACTGTTTTCTTTGACTCCCGCGGTGTGGTACACCACGAGTACGCACCACAGGGTCAAACAATCACCAAGGAGTACTACAGGGATGTCCTCCGTTGCCTAGGTAATCCTGTGCGGCACAAGAGACCGGAGTTGTGGGCCACAGGAAATGAGCAGAGGATGGCGTTTTTGTTCACCTGATGATCAATTAAATTCCCAAACCAGTTTTATTCAGACTGAGGAAGTCAGAAACATTTGGAAGACCGAAACAGGGAGTCTGGTAGCTTCTACTATAAAGACTCAGGAAACAAGAAAACGTTAAAGATTTAATCCATAGTGATAATGTACAGAATGTTAAAACAGTCTTTGGTGGTTGTACCAGTCATGACAGTATTGGTATATGTAGATCTTGAATCCTACTGTCAGAAGAAGCAAGGTTTCAGACAGGGGCCCAGGGATAGTGTTGGGGTGGAAGAGGTACCATTGAAATCATCGACTGCATGCAGAAGTGAGGTGAGTTAAATCTGACATTTTTAAATAATATGTGTTTCCTGTTGGTTTGCGAGTTGATGACTGAAAGGTACCAGCTGCTTCCTCCAGATGAGGTTTGAAGTTTGAAATGTGAGTCTATCTGGCAGAACATACGCTATGCCACACAATCACAAACACTGTCATCTTCAACCGCTTACTCCAATTAAGGGTCATGGTGGGCTGGAGCCTATACCAGCAGTCATAGGGTGTGAGGTGGGGTACACCCTGAACATGATGCCAATCTGTCGTAGGGCCACATGTAGACAAACAAACACATTCACACCTGCATGCACACCTACGGACAAGTTAAAGTTTTCATTCCACCTAACCAGCATGTCTTTGGATGTGGGAGGAAGCCGGAGCACCCAGAGGGAACCCACACAAACACAGGGAGAACATGGAAACTCCACACAAGCCACAGGTGGGAATCGATCCCATAACCTTCTTGCTTTGAGGCAACAGTGCTAACCACTAACCCACTGTGCTGCCCACCTTTCTTGATATTTTTCCCTGAAAAAAGCTCATCAACAAACATACCAAAAAATCAAGCAGACAGGCGTTGGTGTCATGCCACCTTGTTGGTGGAGATTAAGAGCATTGTGAGAGCGTGTGTGCAAGTCTGAATTTTAATGAAGATGATTTGCAGATGATTCTTCTGGTGTTCGTCACATGAGTTTGTCTGCAGGAAAAAGCTGATCGATGTTTCTAAGCAGGAGGCGACACTCGGTTTTACAAACAGCACATTAACATGACAGATGGTCCAGAGGAAATATTACAGTCCTGTTTTGATAAACTGCTGTGCCCAACACTAACTTCATTTTTAGCCTTTCAGCAGCACCAGTCCATGAAAACAGAGCTTTGATCGCTTTCTGTGGCCGAACTCACACACCATGATTTATTTCAGACTCAACGTTCTTCAGCACAGTGGTCATGTACATGAAGTTCAGGTGCAAAACCCCGTAAACGCCACACCCACGGAAAATAAGAGAACCATTGCAAGTGAAAGCTTACCGAGGCTCATATCTGATAGCAAAATCAATTCTGCTGCAACACCCCATAAATCCTGTGGTAAATGCAAGTCAAGATGCGGTTTGTATGCAGAACCTCGTAAGTGCCATCCCAGTTTGTGTGCAAAACCACATAGTGAACAGTACACCACTCACTGGTATGTATCTCAGTCACGTGGCGAAAAGATTGAGGCACCCACGAGAGCTTCTCTGATGCTGCGTTTACACATAATGACGGCACGTCACAAATGCCATGAAGTATACATTCTTGGCTGCTGATCACAAAAGGTGATGATTTGAGTCAGAGGCGTCAAGTGTCCTAAGGAACTGCTGCAACCTGTTACCATGCGTTATGATTAATGGAATGTGTTGGTGGAGCATTATCAGGAACCATTCCGCACGGTCAAGAATAACGTTCTGTGCTGTTGCATGCTATTGCAACAGCACTCGATGTTTTCCTTCTCTTTTGCTGTATTGTTCTCTGGTCTGTCTTGCAAGTTTTGTTGCAGGCGTCAGACTGTTGCTTTCTCTCTCTTGTAGAATTTCTCCACAAAAGTTTTTTGCCAGTTTGGTGACTGAGGTGTTCGGATAAGGTCTTCTCGTGGTGTTGTGCAACCTTTTTCATGATTTCTTCTTCAGAGCTCTCTAAGTACTGACCAATACGTTTTATCGATGCTCTGTAGGCCTGGTTGATTTCAGTGAGACCCAGACCGTCTTCTTTGCGAGGGAGATATATTCTGTCCATGCACTGATTTCTGTATGTGACTTTGTGGAGGGTGAGCATCTTCCTGGATTTTGTGTCCAACCTATTAAACTCACACTGTGGCCAGTCTTCCATGCCAAACCCATAGGTCACCACTGGTATTGCAAACTGGTTTATGGCTGTGATCTTGTTCTTTGGTGTCAACTCTGTTTTGCAGATTTTTTTAAAGAGGATTTAACATCTTTTTTTTTTAGGTATTCTTGTGTTGTTTTCGTTATCATTTTCTTGTGCTCGATTGTAGTATTTTGTTCAATTCCCAAGTATCGTCAATGTGGCTCCCTTCATCCAATTGTATGTTTTTGGTTTTTGCCTTTTTACCATTTTTGATCTTTTTTTAACTTAAAAACAGTTTCTACTTGCTGACTGAGTCCCTTTTTTGTGCTTGCTTAGATTTTCAAATCATCCATGAACAGCAGATGGTTCACAAGTTTTTGATTTTTCCTTCCTCTGTCTCTACTTAAGTCATACCCGATGTCATGCTCCTTCAGGATCTTGCTGAGCGGGTCTATGATTAAGCAGAGTAAAAGTGGTGAGAGTCTGTCTCCCTGAAATATCCCTCTCTGAATTGTACTTCTGGGATTATTATTTGTCCCTCTGTGTGGTTTAGGGTGATGGTGGTGTTCCACTTGTTCATTTGTGCCTTCAGGAAAGATCTTATTTCCTCATTGATGTTGTAGAGTTCTAAGCACCTCATGATCCAAGAGTGTGGCACGCTGTCAAATGTCTTTTTGTAATCAATCCAAGCCATGCTGAGGTTCCTCCTCCTTTTTTTTTGCAGTCCTCTATGATAGCTTTGTCTATCAGTAACTGGTCTTTAGCTCCTAATCTTTTTCTGGAACATCCTTTCTGTTCATTTTCCAGGTAGCCTCCAGTGTCAAGATGTTCATAAATGGCATCAGCTATGATTCCTGTCAGCCATTTGTATGTTGTTGTTAGGCAGTAGATGGGTCTGTACTTGTTGGGTAGCTGTGTTTCCTTGGTCTTTGGAAGTAGGCCTGTGTTCCCAGTCAGTCATTTTCTTTCTGGTCTCCTCTTCAGTGATTACAGTTGTTGGCATTTGCTGTTTGTCTTTGTTTTTCTGTTTTATTATTTCAATCCACTCTGCCTCCTGGTGGTGTTTTGGGTCTTCAAAGAGTGGTCTCCAGAATTTTTCAATTTCTTCTCTCTTGGTTGGTTGTTGTACTTCTATTGTGTTGT
Source organism: Thalassophryne amazonica (assembly GCF_902500255.1). Classification (NCBI taxonomy): domain Eukaryota; kingdom Metazoa; phylum Chordata; class Actinopteri; order Batrachoidiformes; family Batrachoididae; genus Thalassophryne; species Thalassophryne amazonica. Next base: position 11,386,890 of record NC_047114.1, read on the forward strand.
TTGCCAACTTCCTGTACACTAGTCTGGGTTTTTTGCAAATTGCTTGTTTATTTATCTGTTTTGTGTCTATTTTCTTGTCTTTGTTCCTAATCTGTGCTGCAAAAGCTTTCACTAAGGCTTGATGTTCAGCCAGCTCCCCACCCAGCTGTTTATCTTCAACATTGTATTTTCTTTTAATGCGATTTACTTTTTAAGGAGATTCCTTTTATGGTTTTGGCCTCCCAAAAATGTTGCCATTTGGGAGATCTCTGCTCTTAGTCAGCTGATTTTTTTGTTGTAATTTCTTTTTCCATTGTGGCACGGTATTCTTTTTCTTAATTGTGGTTATTTTTCTCTCCAAATCTTGTGGGGCTAATTTACTTTGTATGTACCATGCTGCTCTATAATTTATAGAGTTTAAATCAGTCAACGTGGTTCCTTCTGGGACCAGTTTAGCCAGTCCCAGGTTTTGAATTTTTTATTTTCCTTTAATTTAGTCAGTTTTAGACACTCTTTCATGTCCATTTTTCTTGTTTCTTCAATCTTATTTGCCAGTTCCTCTTCTAGTTCCTGCTGTTCTGGGTCTGTGTACACCTGTATATTGTTGTGTGGATGGGCTGGTGAATGGCTCGTTTTTTGGGAGGGTAATGCCTGATTGCTTTTTTGTTGGGACTGTGTTTGTCCCCTATTGTGTTGGGACTGTTATGTTGGGGCTGTGTTTGTCCCCTATTGTGTTGGGGCTGTGTTTGTCCCCTATTGTGTTGGGGCTGTGTTTGACTCCTATTGTGTTGGGACTGTGTTTGTCCCCTATTGTGTTGGGGCTGTGTTTGACTCCTATTGTGTTGGGGCTGTGTTTGACTCCTATTGTGTTGGGACTGTGTTTGTCCCCTATTGTGTTGGGGCTGTGTTTGTCCCCTATTGTGTTGGGACTGTGTTTGTCCCCTATTGTGTTGGGGCTGTGTTTGACTCCTATTGTGTTGGGACTGTGTTTGTCCCCTATTGTGTTGGGGCTGTGTTTGACTCCTATTGTGTTGGGGCTGTGTTTGACTCCTATTGTGTTGGGACTGTGTTTGTCCCCTATTGTGTTGGGGCTGTGTTTGTCCCCTATTGTGTTGGGGCTGTGTTTGACTCCTATTGTGTTGGGGCTGTGTTTGACTCCTATTGTGTTGGGACTGTGTTTGTCCCCTATTGTGTTGGGACTGTTATGTTGGGGCTGTGTTTGTCCCCTATTGTGTTGGGGCTGTGTTTGTCCCCTATTGTGTTGGGGCTGTGTTTGACTCCTATTGTGTTGGGACTGTGTTTGTCCCCTATTGTGTTGGGGCTGTGTTTGACTCCTATTGTGTTGGGACTGTGTTTGTCCCCTATTGTGTTGGGGCTGTGTTTGACTCCTATTGTGTTGGGACTGTGTTTGTCCCCTATTGTGTTGGGACTGTGTTTGTCCCCTATTGTGTTGGGACTGTTATGTTGGGGCTGTGTTTGTCCCCTATTGTGTTGGGGCTGTGTTTGACTCCTATTGTGTTGGGACTGTGTTTGTCCCCTGTTGTGTTGGGGCTGTGTTTGACTCCTATTGTGTTGGGACTGTGTTTGTCCCCTATTGTGTTGGGACTGTGTTTGTCCCCTATTGTGTTGGGACTGTGTTTGACCCCTATTGTGTTGGGGCTGTGTTTGTCCCCTATTGTGTTGGGACTGTGTTTGTCCCCTATTGTGTTGGGACTGTGTTTGTCCCCTATTGTGTTGGGACTGTGTTTGTCCCCTATTGTGTTGGGGCTGTGTTTGACCCCTATTGTGTTGGGGCTGTGTTTGTCCCCTATTGTGTTGGGGCTGTGTTTGACCCCTATTGTGTTGGGGCTGTGTTTGTCCCCTATTGTGTTGGGACTGTGTTTGACCCCTATTGTGTTGGGGCTGTGTTTGTCCCCTATTGTGTTGGGACTGTGTTTGTCCCCTATTGTGTTGGGACTGTGTTTGTCCCCTATTGTGTTGGGACTGTGTTTGTCCCCTATTGTGTTGGGGCTGTGTTTGACCCCTATTGTGTTGGGGCTGTGTTTGTCCCCTATTGTGTTGGGGCTGTGTTTGACTCCTATTGTGTTGGGACTGTGTTTGTCCCCTATTGTGTTGGGACTGTGTTTGTCCCCTATTGTGTTGGGGCTGTGTTTGACTCCTATTGTGTTGGGACTGTGTTTGTCCCCTGTTGTGTTGGGACTGTGTTTGTCCCCTATTGTGTTGGGACTGTGTTTGTCCCCTATTGTGTTGGGACTGTGTTTGTCCCCTATTGTGTTGGGACTGTGTTTGACCCCTATTGTGTTGGGGCTGTGTTTGTCCCCTATTGTGTTGGGACTGTGTTTGTCCCCTATTGTGTTGGGACTGTGTTTGTCCCCTATTGTGTTGGGACTGTGTTTGTCCCCTATTGTGTTGGGGCTGTGTTTGACCCCTATTGTGTTGGGGCTGTGTTTGTCCCCTATTGTGTTGGGGCTGTGTTGACCCCTATTGTGTTGGGGCTGTGTTTGTCCCCTATTGTGTTGGGACTGTGTTTGACCCCTATTGTGTTGGGGCTGTGTTTGTCCCCTATTGTGTTGGGACTGTGTTTGTCCCCTATTGTGTTGGGACTGTGTTTGTCCCCTATTGTGTTGGGACTGTGTTTGTCCCCTATTGTGTTGGGGCTGTGTTTGACCCCTATTGTGTTGGGGCTGTGTTTGTCCCCTATTGTGTTGGGGCTGTGTTTGACTCCTATTGTGTTGGGACTGTGTTTGTCCCCTATTGTGTTGGGACTGTGTTTGTCCCCTATTGTGTTGGGACTGTGTTTGTCCCCTATTGTGTTGGGGCTGTGTTTGACTCCTATTGTGTTGGGACTGTGTTTGTCCCCTATTGTGTTGGGACTGTGTTTGTCCCCTATTGTGTTGGGGCTGTGTTTGTCCCCTATTGTGTTGGGACTGTGTTTGACCCCTATTGTGTTGGGGCTGTGTTTGTCCCCTATTGTGTTGGGACTGTGTTTGTCCCCTATTGTGTTGGGACTGTGTTTGTCCCCTATTGTGTTGGGACTGTGTTTGTCCCCTATTGTGTTGGGGCTGTGTTTGACCCCTATTGTGTTGGGGCTGTGTTTGTCCCCTATTGTGTTGGGGCTGTGTTTGACTCCTATTGTGTTGGGACTGTGTTTGTCCCCTATTGTGTTGGGACTGTGTTTGTCCCCTATTGTGTTGGGGCTGTGTTTGACTCCTATTGTGTTGGGACTGTGTTTGTCCCCTGTTGTGTTGGGGCTGTGTTTGACTCCTATTGTGTTGGGACTGTGTTTGTCCCCTATTGTGTTGGGACTGTGTTTGTCCCCTATTGTGTTGGGACTGTGTTTGACCCCTATTGTGTTGGGGCTGTGTTTGTCCCCTATTGTGTTGGGACTGTGTTTGTCCCCTATTGTGTTGGGACTGTGTTTGTCCCCTATTGTGTTGGGGCTGTGTTTGACCCCTATTGTGTTGGGGCTGTGTTTGTCCCCTATTGTGTTGGGGCTGTGTTTGACCCCTATTGTGTTGGGGCTGTGTTTGTCCCCTATTGTGTTGGGACTGTGTTTGTCCCCTATTGTGTTGGGACTGTGTTTGTCCCCTATTGTGTTGGGACTGTGTTTGTCCCCTATTGTGTTGGGGCTGTGTTTGACCCCTATTGTGTTGGGGCTGTGTTTGACCCCTATTGTGTTGGGGCTGTGTTTGTCCCCTATTGTGTTGGGACTGTGTTTGTCCCCTATTGTGTTGGGACTGTGTTTGTCCCCTATTGTGTTGGGACTGTGTTTGTCCCCTATTGTGTTGGGGCTGTGTTTGTCCCCTATTGTGTTGGGACTGTGTTTGTCCCCTATTGTGTTGGGGCTGTGTTTGTCCCCTATTGTGTTGGGGCTGTGTTTGTCCCCTATTGTGTTGGGACTGTGTTTGTCCCCTATTGTGTTGGGGCTGTGTTTGTCCCCTATTGTGTTGGGGCTGTGTTTGTCCCCTATTGTGTTGGGGCTGTGTTTGTCCCCTATTGTGTTGGGACTGTGTTTGTCCCCTATTGTGTTGGGACTGTGTTTGTCCCCTATTGTGTTGGGGCTGTGTTTGTCCCCTATTGTGTTGGGGCTGTGTTTGTCCCCTATTGTGTTGGGGCTGTGTTTGTCCCCTATTGTGTTGGGACTGTGTTTGTCCCCTATTGTGTTGGACTGTGTTTGTCCCCTATTGTGTTGGGGCTGTGTTTGTCCCCTATTGTGTTGGGGCTGTGTTTGTCCCCTATTGTGTTGGGGCTGTGTTTGTCCCCTATTGTGTTGGGGCTGTGTTTGACTCCTACTTTTTCTTTGGTGTGAGAGGCTGGCTTGGACTGGTGTTTTTTGTTGGATGTATGTTTTCTGAGGACAGTCATTTCTTGGTGGTGCAATGGGTTGTGTCAGAGGGCAGATGCTGTCCCTGATCATTTGCCCAACCTCGTGTTGCATCACTTGTATTTCTTCATCTGAGAAGTGTTTTTGTGCGATAAAGTTGTGTCTTTGGGTGGTGAGTCACCCTCTTGGGATGCCTTTCTTACTTGGGCAGTGCTGGTGGAATATTCTTTGCCATTCTCCACATCTTTCTCTCTGGCTGTTGGTGTATTTTATTTTTGCGTATTCCATTGCCCACAGCAGTACCCACTCTTCCTCCCTCTTCCACTTGCTCCTTTCAAACTAAGTTGTTTTCCTTCCTCCATCGACTGATGATCCTTTATCACTTCTTTTTGGGCTTCTTCCGTTATTTTTTTGTATTTCCTCTGCTGTCAGATATTTTGTGATTTGAGAGGCAATCGATTGTAGTTTTGCAGTTGTGGTGGTGTCTTTCTTTTCTGTTGGTAAATCAGCTTCTTTTATGCGCTCCTCAAATACTGCTTTTGTCTTTCTGCCCCACTTCTCATGCCTTGAGTAGGTGAAGCAGTGAATGATCTTTTTCTTCTCTTCAATGGTCCAGTTTACTGTAGCGTAGTTTTGTTTGTTTCTTTTGGCCCATTGATGCTGTTGTTGCTGGAGTCCAGGATCAGAACTATCTGGTGGATTATCCAGCTGAGTGCTTCCACAGGAGAGTTGTCCTGTATGATTTGTCCTTTGTGGCTTCAGAGTGTCCTTCTGTTTCTTTCCTTTACTCTGATCAGAACAGCTAAATGGTTTTCCGCTTGCTTGCCTCTCCTTTTGTTGCTCTGAGTTGTTCATATGACCAGATGCTTTTCCATATTTATAGCCTTTAAACTGTTTCTCATCAGTGTTGCCTGAACCAACAATACTGGTATTTTTTCGACAGTTAAAATGTGACTGACGTTTTCTGGTTTCCAGTCATCACTGTCATCAGTCTCAGTTCCAGAACTGTCTGAATGCCTGCCACTGTTATCTGGTTGTAAATGACTGTTTGGACCCGAGTTGCTGGCTGGCTGGCTGTGGTCCTCCATCGTCCTCTCCATCAGCTTCTGCTGTCAGTGTTCTGTGTACAGATGAGCTGCTGGCTACAGGCTCAGCGTCTGTGCTCTCATCACTTCAGCTTTGACGAAGCTGTGATGAGTCTGATTTTTTCATCATCTGCTTTCAGTAATGCTGGTATTTGGTTAGACTCTTTCTCTCCAATTGTTCTGTCTGAGTTATTTTCATTAGTTACTTCCTCCAAACCATCAACATGTCTATTAGACCCCATTCCTACCAGGCTGCTCAAGGAAGTCCTACCATTAATTAATGCTTCGATCTTAAATATGATCAATCTATCTTTATTAGTTGGCTATGTACCACAGGCTTTTAAGGTGGCAGTAATTAAACCATTACTTAAAAAGCCATCACTTGATCCAGCTATCTTAGCTAATTATAGGCCAATCTCCAACCTTCCTTTTCTCTCAAAAATTCTTGAAAGGGTAGTTGTAAAACAGCTAACTGATCATCTGCAGAGGAATGGTCTATTTGAAGAGTTTCAGTCAGGTTTCAGAATTCATCATAGTACAGAAACAGCATTAGTGAAGCTTACAAATGATCTTCTTATGGCCTCAGACAGTGGACTCATCTCTGTGCTTGTCCTGTTAGACCTCAGTGCTGCTTTTGATACTGTTGACCATAAAATTTTATTACAGAGATTAGAGCATGCCATAGGTATTAAAGGCACTGTGCTGCGGTGGTTTGAATCATACTTATCTAATAGATTACAATTTGTTCATGTAAATGGGGAATCTTCTTCACAGACTAAGGTTAATTATGGAGTTCCATAAGGTTCTGTGCTAGGACCAATTTTATTCACTTTATACATGCTTCCCTTAGGCAGTATTATTAGAAAGCATTGGTTACATTTTCATTGTTACGCAGATGATAACCAGCTTTATCTATCCATGAAGCCAGAGGACACACACCAATTAGTTAGACTGCAGGATTGTCTTACAGACATAAAGACATGGATGACCTCTAATTTCCTGCTTTTAAATTCAGATAAAACTGAAGTTATTGTGCTTGGCCCCACAAATCTTAGAAACATGGTGTCTAACCAGATCCTTACCCTGGATGGCATTACCCTGACCTTTAGTAATACTGTGAGAAATCTTGGAGTCATTTTTGATCAGGATATGTCCTTCAGTGCGCATATTAAACAAATATGAAGGACTGCTTTTTTGCATTTGCGCAATATCTCTAAAATTAGAAAGGTCTTGTCTCAGAGTGATGCTGAAAAACTAATTCATGCATTTATTTCCTCTAGGCTGGACTATTGTAATTCATTATTATCAGGTTGTCCTAAAAGTTCCCTGAAAAGCCTTCAGTTAATTCAAAATGCTGCAGCTAGAGTACTGACAGGGACTAGAAGGAGAGAGCATATCTCACCCATATTGGCCTCTCTTCATTGGCTTCCTGTTAATTCTAGAATAGAATTTAAAATTCTTCTTCTTACTTATAAGGTTTTGAATAATCAGGTCCCATCTTATCTTAGGGACCTCTTAGTACCATATCACCCCAATAGAGCGCTTCGCTCTCAGACTGCAGGCTTACTTGTAGTTCCTAGGGTTTTTAAGAGTAGAACGGGAGGCAGAGCCTTCAGCTTTCAGGCTCCTCTCCTGTGGAACCAGCTCCCAATTCAGATCAGGGAGACAGACACCCTCTCTACTTTTAAGATTAGGCTTCAAACTTTCCTTTTTGCTAAAGCTTATAGTTTGGGCTGGATCAGGTGACCCTGAACCATCCCTTAGTTATGCTGCTATAGACTTAGACTGCTGGGGGGTTCCCATGATGCACTGAGTGTTTCTTTCTCTTTTTGCTCTGTATGCACCACTCTGCATTTAATCATTAGTGATTGATCTCTGCTGTCTTCCACAGCATGTCTTTTTCCTGATTCTCTCCCCTCAGCCCCAACCAGTCCCAGCAGAAGACTGCCCCTCCCTGAGCCTGGTTCTGCTGGAGGTTTCTTCCTGTTAAAAGGGAGTTTTTCCTTCCCACTGTCGCCAACTGCTTGCTCATAGGGGGTCGTTTTGACCATTGGGGTTTTTCTGTAATTATTGTATGGCTTTTGCCTTGCAATATAAAGTGCCTTGGGGCAACTGTTGTTGTGATTTGGCACTATATAAATAAAATTGATTTGATTTGATTTGATTTTCACTCTTCACAGTGATGACAGTGAAACCAAACTTGGTGAGATCTGCCTCCTCCATTTGCTGAAGCTGCTCTCCCTGCTGACTTATCCACAGCTTCTCTTCTTCTTTAATGTCCTCCTGGTCAATACTCAGACTCCATTCCTGGTGTTCAGGGAAAGTTTCCTCTTTAATCACCAACAAAGACTGCATGTCTCTTTTGTTCTCTTCTTTTAAATGACACATTTCTTCTTCCTGGTTTGCGATCATTCCTTCATCAGCAGGTATTTGCTGTAGTTTCAACATGTCCCTCAGCTGCTGGATTTCAGACATGTAGAAAGACCGCTTCACAAAGGTATTCTACTTTAAAAGCAGCGTTGTCTGCTTCCTTGCGTTTGGGTCCAGTTCAAATCCCGGGTCAGCCTAACTCTGAACCTGACCGTAACATAATGTTTGTTTTGATTGGAACATATACTTGTGGTTGGACGATGAAATTGGCTTGTCCATGTCCGTCTGTTTTGTTGCATGACCAGTGAGTGACTCATTTCTATGGCATCACTTTGGGTGTTCACAAGCATTTTTCCCCTACTTTCTGACATGCGTGACGGCAGCTTATCTGTTGTGGTCCTGTCCAGTTAGGGTCCTGTCTTGGTTTTTACCTCCATCTAGTGTTTGTTTGTGGTCCATGCATGTAATTAGGTCTTATCATTTCCACCTGCTATATCTACAGCTGTTCTGTGATTTGTTTGTGTATTTAAAGGGGCTTGGCCCATCTTGAGTTGGGGACCCATTGCATTAGTGCATTGAGTTGGTTGGTGGTGTGATTCCTGTTGCCACTTTGTAGTGAGGATTTACCTGTTTTTTTGCACTCTGGAGTTGAACTCATTTATGATGCAAGAAAGAGATTTTTATGAGTTAACTCCTGTCTCTGAGTTCATACCTTTTTGGTAAGAAGAAAGGGCTGTTTTTGGTTAACCCTGTCATTGATTTGGAATTCCACATCTAAGAAATTAGAAACATTCCTAAGTTGAACAGAACCTGACTTTTAGTCATTTGAAGCGGTTTCTTCAGTTTGTGCGTCACCTGCTGTTAAAGACTCCAGCATTGATTTCCATCTAAGGAAAAAGAGTTCTCAGTTGAACTCACTTTTATGAAGAAGCTAAACATCAGTTTGATTCTGTCTGTGTGATTCTCACCATCCTCAATAAAAGGAGATTTGCTAAGTTTGAATTTTGTCTGACAAACACTTTCCATGAAAAGTGGTTTCTATTTGGTCTCACTTTTCATTAAGAGTTTGTCCACTCCTTTAAGTAGAAGATTTCTTGAGTTGGTCCATACCATTTAAGATTATTCCTGTTTACTCATGCCAGTCTCAAGACTGTTCTACAACTGAACTCTGGGTTGGTGTTACACTCCCGAGTGAATAAACTGTTATCTATCCTCACCCTTGTGTCTGAGCTGCCCTGCTGCCTGGGGTTCTACACTGTTTACCTAAGTCCTGGTTTCAGTTAGTTGCCATAACTCCTAACCATAACATTATCTCACATAATGATGATCTGGTGTTGTCTCACTCTCTCGAACATTCATGGAAGCCGCCCAGTCGGCTTTGGGGGTTCAAATCAATTTTATTTATATAGCGCCAAATCACAACAAACAGTTGCCCCAAGGCGCTTTATATTGTAAGGCAAAAGCCATACAATAATTACAGAAAAACCCCAACGGTCAAAACGACCCCCTATGAGCAAGCACTTGGCGACAGTGGGAAGGAAAAACTCCCTTTTAACAGGAAGAAACCTCCAGCAGAACCAGGCTCAGGGAGGGGCAGTCTTCTGCTGGGACTGGTTGGGGCTGAGGGGAGAGAATCAGGAAAAAGACATGCTGTGGAAGACAGCAGAGATCAATCACTAATGATTAAATGCAGAGTGGTGCATACAGAGCAAAAAGAGGTGAATAAAAAGAAACACTGGGTGCATCATGGGAACCCCCCAGCAATCTAAGTCTATAGCAGCATAACTAAGGGATGGTTCAGGGTCACCTGATCCAGCCCTAACTATAAGCTTTTTCAAAAAGGAAAGTTTTAAGCTTAATTTTAAAAGTAGAGATGGTGTCTGTCTCCCTAATCTGAATTGGGAGCTGGTTCCACAGGAGAGGAGCCTGAAAGCTGAAGGCTCTGCCTCCCATTCTACTCTTACAAACCCTAGGAACTACAAGTAAGCCTGCAGTCTGAGAGCGAAGCGCTCTATTGGGGTGATATGGTACTAAGAGGTCCCTAAGATAAGATGGGTTCAGATTAAAATCATATAAACCTGCTGCCAAGCCGAGGTTGACAATGACCATGAAAAAGAAAAGACTTACGTTTGTAAAGAAACACAAAGATTGGACAGTAGAAGATTGGGCTAAAGTCCTATTTTCTGATGAATCGCTGCTGCGGCAGTTTGTTGTCCGAAACCGACGTGTGCAAAGACTAGTAGGACAAAGGTTCAGTGAAAGGTACACAAAATCTACCATGAAACACCCTCCAAGTCGAATGATTTGGGGTGCAATGAGCAAAAAGGGAACAGCTGGACTTTATTTTCTTGACCCAGGCACCACAATGAATGGACCCAGGTACAAAGCGCTGCTAAAAGAGAAATTAAAACTTCATTTAGAAGTGCATCAGACTGAAATTTTCATGCATGACAATGCACCTTGCCACAGATCCAAGATCATTTCAGACTTCCTCAGAAAAAAATGGGGTGCAGACATTGGAATGGCCAGGCAACAGCCTGGATCTTAATCCTGTAGAAAATCTATGGACCTGCATGAAAGATAAAGTTGCAGAAAAGCAGCCAGCTAATGCTGAAGCATTGAGGACAGCAATTAAGAAGGTTTGGATGAAGGAAATGACTCCAGAATATTGTGCTTCCCTGATAGACAGCATGCCTTGCCGCATCCAAGCCATCATCCAAAGCAAAGGCAGACACACTAAATGCTAAAGGAATGGACCATTTTCACTCCATACGAAAGAAAACTGTACAGGTCATCGTGAATTTCTATAAAAAAATGATTTCCAAAATAATTTTTTGTTGTATACTATTGGCCCATTTTGTGGGGGAAAACTCTAGTTTGCATGGGTGGCATTAAACTTTTGCAAATGACTGTAGGTCACGTGTTTTCAGAGACTTACTCATCCTCGATACAGCAGTGTCCGCACATGCACAGAAGGCTAACAGATATTGCTACACCCCATAGGTATGTTGCATTGACCTGGAATTCAAATCTGGTGGCGGTGGTGTGAAAAGTTAATGTTGTTAATACACTCAAATATATTTACCATTATAATTGTCATGGTAAATGGACTGGATTTATATAGCGCTTTTCCATCTGCATCAGACGCTCAAAGCGCTTTACAAACTATGCCTCACATTCACCCTGATGTCAGGGTGTTGCCATACAAGGCACTCACTACACACCGGGAGCAATAGGGGATTAAAGACCTTGCCCAAGGGCCCTTAGTGATTTTCCAGTCAGGCGGGGATTTGAACCGAGGATCTTCTGGTCTCAAGCCCAATGCCTTAACCACTAGACCCCCATCTCCCCGTCTTAATTGATTGTGAGTAATAGGTTGCCATTTATTGTTGCTGTACTACTAAGTTTGCTGTGATAGCATTTAACACTCTGTATTGAAATGCTTTGTGTCAAATGTTGTATTATAATAACACTTTTATCCTTGATAGCATTAGGTCATCATCCAGAGAACAAAAGGACAACAATGGCATGGAAGAGGGAAGTGTGAAAAGAGCACAGATAAGATTGATGAGGTGAGATATTCTTTAATCAGTGCATGATGAAGGAGCAGGAACAGACTCTGAGACTGTCTTATGCTTATGTTCTGGGTATTTGTCTTCATACCTGTACTCTGTATGACATGTACCTTTAAAGCTTTAAATAACAAAAGATCTTAAAAGTTTTAAACCTGCCAAGGCCTCTGTGAACCCCATCCTGTGGGGCACATGTGCTCCGGACACACATGCACTTATGTACGTGAGGAACACAGGGCTGCCTCCCACCCTGGTTTGTCATGCAGATGTTTGAACATCGGGCAGTCTTTAGCGCCGTTTATGACTGTCTGATGGCAGTCTGTCTACATGGGCTTTAGATGCCATCATGCAGGTGTGGATGAGGAAATCTGGATGCGTTCTGACACTGCTGACCACGCCTTTTTCCCTCCTGACTGCGTCTGATTTCGGCCTGGTTCCTGCATATTCGTGCTATTTGCAACAGGGGCTTTAGACATTTCTTAGAATTTTCCCTTGGTAAGCTGAAAGTTGTCCGCAAAGCACCTTAGGCCATAGCCTCCTGACTACCAGGACATATATGTGTATATATATGTTCTGGTAGTCAGGAGGTTAAAGAGAGCTGGTAAGAGTAGGGAGGAGGACTTTTATGAATTTCTTCACTGTGAGATCAATAAAGTCTTATCTTTTAAGAAGCCTAATAGTGTGTTAAGCAGGGGAAATGGCAGAAAAATAGAGAGGAAGCAGAGATATTCTCCGTGTGTACAATGGCAGTGAATCAGTATGCTACCGACTTGATCTATGTAATTATTTTCTGTTAATTTACTGTCGTAATGTATTTAGAAATTGTTTTGGTTCTTATCATATACACACTATTATCATATTTTTGTTATTATTGTCTGTATTATTATTTTCTTTTATCATTGCATCTTTTTAAATTTGATTTTAAGTGGACCACAATGGAAATAAATGTTTTCACTTTCTTGAGTCATGCATGTAGTTCTGTAATGTATTTGCAATTATATTATGTACTCACAAAGAACATATTAAAAACTCACACACACATTTAATATATAGATATTCAACATGTGCACGAGGTATTTTCAAACTGTGTAACAATCAGTGATGCCGGTAACGCGTTACTCTAATCTGACCACTTTTTTTTAGTAACGAGTAATCTAACGCGTTAATCTTTCCAAATCAGTAATCAGATTAAAGTTACTTCTCCAAGTCACTGTGCGTTACTATTATTTTTCATTGTGGGTCGATAGCAGCATTAAACTTGGTCTGTGGGCAGGAGGTCCGGGTTCGACTGAACTGCCCACTTTAAGTGAGCTGTGAGCTTTTCAGCCACAGTTTTTTGCAGCTGCTTGACTCGTCCTCACCTCTTAAAGCGCGGTGATCAGCACACCTGCACTGAGCTTTACAAAGACATTTTTATACTTTTTTCCTCCTTTATTTAGAATTCTGAGCTGAGCCGCTCTGTATCTACTGCTAAAAACAGCTGATCCTCCACAACGTGTCAACAACTAACACTATTTTCCACTCAAATGCACCTAAACTCTCTTTCTGAGGACCACATGATGTGAAAACGCAATAAAACTTTCTTACCTGTAAATCTGGTCCTGTTTTCTGCATAAATAAATGTTATCTATTCTTTGTGCTCAAACGCCAAAGCAGGGGCGAATCCAGATGGAATGGGGGCGTGGGGCAAGGATGTGCCCCCCCCCACAACACCCCTAGATTAAAGGTCCAGTTTTGAAGCCTGTTTTTTTTTTTTTTTTTTTTACTACAACTACTAATATTGCTTAAAATAATAATAATTTCGACAAGTAAAATGTTTAGAGAGAATTTAAATGTTAGAATTTAATAGTTACATTTAGAAACAATGTAGGTTCGAAATTGCAAGTTTTACTGTTACAGTGCTGTCAACAGTTAAATATGAGGTCAAGAAAGAGGTCTTTATTTTACTTTTTATAAAACAAGTATTTATTTTCATTGAAGTCAAGAAAGTGAGTTTTGGCAAAACAGGTATCATTGTCATGTTGAGGTGGCAGAGGGTTGTCGGCAGCTGAGAAAAGTTACTAAAAAGTAACTAGTAATCTAACTTAGTTACTTTTACAATTGAGTAATCAGTAAAGTAACTAAGTTACTTTTTCAAGGAGTAATCAGTAATTGGATTACTTTTTCAAAGTAACTGTGGCAACACTGGTAACAATTCATTTAATTTTGCTGGGTTTCATCATCATAAAGTCACGATTGCACGTCTTAATGCAATCGGTTGATTTCACTGTCCATTCATAACTAGGGAGGGCGGAGCTTTTTTAATTTCTCCTCCCCTTTCTGTGACAACCAATCAGCTCTTAGAGTACTGTGTCACACCTAGCAATGGGGTCAATGCGGCCTCCTCACAAAGATATGAGTTTGTCTCCTCCTTGCTCAGTCGCTCTCAGACACCTGCTGGCTCACTAAGATTCCTTTCCAGGAAATTTTAGGCTAAGTTAGAAGCTCTTTGAGTTGCTTTGTGAATACAGGCCCAGAGTTCCAAGAAGAGGTCCACGGAACCTTCAAGATTTGAAACCTGTTTGTGTGGAAGAATGGACCAAAATCACACCTGAGCAATGCATGTGACAAATTTCTCCATACAGGAGGTGCTTGAAGCTTCATTACCAACAAACGCTTTTGTACAAAGTATTGAATCAATTTCAGGAAATGGGTTCCATTTTTTTTTCCGTCATTCCATTTTATTATATATAATAAAATGGAATGACCAAAAAATTAAGTTATGTTAATTTTTATAGTTATTTGTTTTGGTTTCTTTGCATGCGTGGATTACGTGCATTGTTCCCGACAGCTGGTGAAAATCTCATGTCGATAGCGTCTTCAGAAAAATGGTGACATGTTCAATACTTATTTAATTGCTCTGTGTGTGTGTGTGTGTGGACACACACGTGTGTGCGTATATATATATTTGTCCATCCATCTATTTTCTATACCTCTCGCTCACTCATCTTCAACCACTTGCTCCAGTTAAGGGTTACAGTACCAGTCTCTCTCTCTCTCTAATGCACATTACTCGAGCTACTATCTTGGTTGAATAAGACATTTCTGACTTACAACAATTAGCAGCTCAGTGCAGACACACCCACCTGCAGCTAGTGAGGCTGCAGTGAACGTAGAAGATGAATGTTCACTAATTAATCATAGTCTTGTCGTCATTTGCGTAACTATACTGTTAACAGGTGACAACTAACCCACTAACTGCAAGTGCAGATTATGTGTAATGCTGCAGAACAAGTTGAAGATCGTCCACCTGCTTTTTGATTTCACTTAGTAATTTGTCATAAGTAAGGAAAGCAAAGATACACCTTCAGTGACCTCTGGCATAACAGACCATTTAGCAATAAAACCAGAAACAGTTTTTAATGACAGCAAAAATGACACATCTTAATCTGAATCCACATCTGAATCACTGCAAGGAGTCAGTGCTTCATGCTGGATGTTTAGACCCATTGTTGCCTCTGTGCATGATAATCCAGGCTTTCTGCACTTAGTTTCTTGAACCAGCTGAAGAACAACCACCTCATGTTATGATTTTGGCTCCGGGCGTTGATTCAGTTTTTTCCTCTTTCTTTTTCCCTTCACGCGCCCCAGCTTTGATTTATTAGTTATTTATTTTCATCATGGTTTATTCTGTGATGTTTCATGTGTCACTTTGTTACTATTTACTTTGGCCTTTCGTTCTGTTCTAGTTTTCTTCAGTCAGTTGTGTTTTCATTTTTTGTCCATTAATTCATCACTTGTTGATCTAGTTCCTCTCATTTGTTGTGCTGTAATGTCTGGATTTGTTTTCTGTTATTGTTTAGTCACTGCTTTTTCTTATGGTTTGTTTTCTTAAGTCAGTTTCTGTTTTATTTAGTTATGTCCATCCATCCATCCATTTTCTTCCGCTTTATCCGGAGTCGGGTCGCGGGGGCAGCAGCTCAAGCAAAGCCACCCAGACCTCCCGATCCACACACACCTCCCCCAGCATCTCCGGGGGAACCCCAAGGCGTTCCCAAGCCAGCCGAGAGATGTAGTCCCTCCAGCGTGTCTTGGGTCTTCCCCGGGGCCTCCTCCCAGTGGGACGTGCCCGGAACACCTCTCCAGCGAGGCGTCCAGGGGGCATCCGGAAAAGATGCCCGAGCCATCTCAACTGACTCCTTTCGATGTGGAGGAGCAGCGGCTCGACTCCGAGCTCCTCCCGAGTGACCGAGCTCCTCACCCTATCTCTAAGGGTGCGCCCAGCCACCCTGTGGAGGAAACTCATCTCGGCCGCTTGTACTCGCGACCTCGTTCTTTCGGTCATGAGCCAAATCTCATGACCATAGGTGACGATCGGAACGTAGATCGATCGGTAAATCGAGAGCTTTGCCCCCCTACTCAGCTCTCTCTTCACCACGACGGTCCGATACAGCGACCGCATCACTGTAGATGCTGCACCGATCCGTCTATCGATCTCACCTTGCCGTGTTTTTGAACTCTGCTCTGGGTTTTTGACTACAACTTTTGCCTCATCCCTGAAAACTGTTTGCTTGTGCCACTAACCTCTGCCTAATTATGGCTGCGTTTTTGCCTGACCCTGTTTGTACCTTTGCTCCGCTGACTGACAACCTGTGCACCGAATCCGAGCCTGAATTAAAGATGACGTTCTTTTACACCTAAGCTGGGTCTGGGAGTCTGCATAAAGGGTCCTCCCTCTTTGGGTGCCTTTAATGATTATAATCGCCTGAAAGCAGACAATATCAATTATTTTGCAGTTAAATCATTTTTTCTACCTTAGTAGAAAAAAAGTTATAAAGAAAGACGAATGGCTTTGTCTCAAAAACGTAAAACATTAATGAAGTGGATATTTTTCTGTGACCACAAAAGGACTTACTTTGGCTATTTGTCTGGAACACGCTGTGCTGGGAGCATGAGAGTGTGACATGGGGGGAATCTGGGGGGTTATTGTTAGGATGAGGGAAAGGGAAAGGGCTAGGTTATGGTTAGGGGAAGGGGTAGGTTTACAAACAGCAAAATAAAAAAGAACAAAAAAAAAAGCACATCATGAAAATATTAAAAACCCAGTGACCCGCTAAAGTGGGTCATGTTAAGTCTTTACACTTGACCAATCACACTTGACTGGTCAAGTGTGATTGGTCAAGTGTAAAGACTAACAGCCAAAGTAAAACTTCTTCCAGTCATGGAAGAACATCCACTGCCAAAAATTAAAGCAAAATTTTGTAATAATGTCTCTGTGAAAATGAAAATGGAGCATTTATTAGCCAAAAACAGCACACTAGGTCACACTGTTCAGTTTGCAAGGTTTTGATATACGAGGGCTGTCAATAAAATAACGGTCCTTTTTATTTTTTTCAAGAACTATATGGATTTCATTCATATGTTTTTATGTCAGACATGCTTGAACCCTCGTGCGCATGCGTGAGTTTTTCCACGCCTGTCGGTGACGTCATTCGCCTGTGAGCACTCCTTGTGGGAGGAGTCGTCCAGCCCCTCGTCGGAATTCCTTTGTCTGAGAAGTTGCTGAGAGACTGGCGCGTTGTTTGATCAAAATTTTTTCTAAACCTGTGAAACACATCGAAGTGGACACGGTTTGAAAAATTAAGCTGGTTTTCAGTGAAAATTTTAATGGCTGATGAGAGATTTTGAGGTGAGACTGTCGCTTTAAGGACTTTTCACGGTGCGAGACGTGACGCAGCGCTCTCAGCCGCCGTCGTCAGCCTGTTCAAGCTGAAAACCTCCACATTTCAGGTTCTATTGATCCAGGACGTCGTGAGAGAACAGAGAAGTTTCAGAAGAAGTCGGGTTCAGCATTTTATCCGGATATTCCACTGTTAAAGGAGATTTTTTAATGAAAGACGTGCGGACGGATCCGCGCGTCGGGACGCAGCCGCCGCGATGCTCCGCCACAGGAAAAACACCTCCGTTGAAAGCCTTAAGGACAAGTTGGAACATGTCCAGCTGTTAAACAATTTCTCATATACTCACTCCACTGAAAGCCATCAAAAGCCGCCTGGATTTTACAAATGGTTATCAACACGGAGGTGTTTTTCCTGTGCCGCCACACCGCGTCGGCTGCGTCCGCACATCTTTCATTAAAAAAATCTCCTTTAACAGTGCAATATCCGGATAAAATGCTGAAACCAACTTCTTCTGAAACTTCTCTGTTCTCTCATGACGTCCTGGATCAATAGAGCCTGAAATGTGGAGGTTTTCAGCTTGAACAGGCTGATGACGGCGCCTGAGAGCGCTGCGCGACGTCTCGCACCGTGGGAAGTCCTTAAAGCGACAGAATCACCTCAAAATCTCTCATCAGCCGTTAAAATTTTCACTGAAAACCAGCTTAATTTTTCGAACCGTGTCCACTTCGATGTGTCTCACAGGTTTAGAAAAAATTTTGATCAAACAAAGCGCCAGTCTCTCAGCAACTTCTCAGACAAAGGAATTCTGACGAGGGGCTGGACGACTCCTCCCACAAGGAGTGCTCACAGGCGAATGACGTCACCGACAGGCGTGGAAAAACTCACGCATGCGCACGAGGGTTCAAGCATGTCTGACGTAAAAACATATGAATGAAATCCATATAGTTTTTGAAAAAAATAAAAAGGACCGTTACTTTATTGACAGCCCTCGTATGGAACATTTGTCCTCACATTTGTCATTCACTAAAATATTGTAAGTTTCCATGACATTTGGCTGACATCTGTAAAAATTACCCCATTTTGGGGCTATGCCTGTGCATAGACAAGTAACAGAAGCATCAAATTAACATCTGATACCAAAGGTTTCCCACTTTGTCTCTTGTTTTCCACACAGTTCAATAATTGATGACATGTTCAATCCACACTCCTCTTCTTTGGATTACAGCTGCAACACGCACATTGAAGTTTGTGATTACATTGCCACACATCTCAAAAGGGATTCTTCGGATTTCTTTTTCATTTTCAGGTATTGATATTCCTGAAAATGAAAAATAAATCTTTGTTATTTTGGAAATTGTACGAATTAAAAAAGTGGTAACATTTTATTGGCCCTCCCTGTGTGTGTGTGTGTGTGTGTATATATATATATATAAAGGGTTCGGATGGAACCAAACCGTTCGTACTATGGACCCAAACACAGGGAGCTGGACACAGGAGTACAAAAGGAAATAATCTTTATTAATATAAATAAGGATGCTGCGCTGGATGTTTCCTGCAGTCTGGAGAGTGGCACGCCTCCTAGCGGTGAAAATAGGGAGCTGCAGGATCCCGAGCCAGTCTTGAGAAATGAAGGCAAGGAAAGAGATCAGGGGCCAGTTGGGACACAGACACAATGGATAAGTAGAGTGCACTTAGTAATGCTTGCCACAAACAGTCTCAGTTCAGAGTAGGAGCAAATACAGAATGTCTCAGAATGAATAAAATAAATGTAATTGTTCAACAATTATTCATAGTTCATCAGAGTTTTCCAAGGGTCAAGTGCGGTGGTAGAAGCGTAGCTCCAATTAAGCAGAACAGGATACAGCTGGGCAGCGTTCCTTAATTGTTTGGTGTCAAAGTTTATGCAGTTCTTTAGCAGAGTTCTTGAATAGTTCTTTATGTCAGTCACTGTCTTAAGGAATATGAGAGCAGGATCCCACAGAGAGAGAGCAGAACTTAACTGGCGATTAGGTCCAGGAGCGCTCCAGCTGTCGAGTCTCCACAGAGACATGTGGAACGGATAGCCAGTACCAGGGTCCAGGTCCACACAGGGACAGTACCAGATAGTTCTGGAACACGAGGAGAAGAGTAGTTTGTGCTAATGCAGAGTCAAGGGGCCAGGCCAGCGTTACTTTCGTATAACTGCACGGTGTTTTGGTGTCTATGCGCACAGCTGGAGATGCATTCAAGGTCACAGTGCAGCAGTCACATAAATTTTCTGATCTTGCTCTGGAGCATTTGGCGAGACTTGGTGGCTGGCGGGGCAAAAGGTTAACACGGCACAGAAAAACAGACTGGGAGTCTTCAGTAGTATCTGGCAAAGAATAAACTAAATCTCGGCTCTTGAATAGTCTCTACCTAATCAAACATAACTGATAACTGGTGTGCAGATCAACTAAAGGGTGCCATCAATTGGAGAACAGAAAATACTACAGGAACAAAACAGAAGGGTGCCATCTGGTGGAGAAAATAAGTCTTTACACCTGACATGGCAAGGCAAACCACAACTCTATACAACCTGGTCTCACAGCAAGTCGTGATTCAGCAGCACAAAATATACATTAATCTATTGGTTTGTGATATTGTGACGAAAAGCGCCTAATTTTTGTCATGGCAACACAAATTCATTCTAATTCATTCCGTGATTGCTGCAAGGAATTAAAAGTGAAGCGGGGGGTCAGGGTGGTTATAGTTAAGGTTTGGGGATGGAGTAGGGTTAGTAAAAGTGAGTTAAATAAAAACCCAGTCACGAAAAATGAGAAATGTGTGTATATATATATATATATGTATATCTCAGCCCAGATAAGATATTTAATGTTCAAACTGATAGACTTTTTTGTTTTTATACAAATATTTGCTCATTTTGAAATGGATGCCTGCAACACATTTCAAAAAAGGTGGGACAGGGGCAACAAAAGACTGGGAAAGTTGATGAATGCTCAAAGAACTGTTGTTGGCTGGGGTGTTTGGCTGGCTTGGTTTTTGTTTTCTGTTTCTCCCACCAGGTGGTATGCATTCAGGACTGAGTGGCTGAGCATTAGGACCTCACCCTGAACACCTGAGGCTTGTTTTCACATGCAGGTCATCAGGACTCACAGCTGTGGTGTATTTTGTCTTAATCAGAGATTGCTGCATTTAAACCTTGAATGCACAGTGTGTGACTGCCAGAGACTCGACCTTGTGAGCAGACGTGTGAGATCGACGTCAGGAGAACAATCTCACCATCACGGACGCAGAGACCGCTCCAGGTTTGACGCCACAGTCTGTGAAGGAGGACTGGGTGAGGTCTCACGCTCTTCAGCACACTTCCTGAGGTAATTCGGTTTTTGGTGACTTTTATGAAGTAATGACAGTGGATTTGGTGTCCCTCACACCTTGTGTTAGTGAGCTGTCACGTTATGCTAATTGTCTAATCAGCTTCTGCTGCAGTGGAGATTTGAACTGAGTTGTTCCGTGCCTGCAGAGTAAGAAGCTGATGTATAGATTTAAGCCAGGAAGTGTTTGCTGATTGTGTGCACCTTTGAGTTGTGTCTCTCTGTGTGGAGTTGGACTCACCTCATGTTTTCTTTCTTCACAGACTTGGTTTGTCGCGGCCACCTGGGGGGTGTCGGCGGGGTCCCTGGGTCCGAACTGCTGTGGCTCCGGACCGTTTGCGCTGTTGAGAGCGCGCCATGTTTCCACCTCACCAGACCGCGGACTTTTTAGTTGTTTAGCACTGCACACACTGTTATGTTTATTAAATTCTGTTATCTTTTGAACCGTGCTCTGCTTATTTTATGCTGGGTCCTTTCAAACGCTGGGTCGGTGCTCCGACCGCGTCCGAAACATAACAAGAACACCTATTTGGAACATTCCACAGGTGAACAGGTTAATTGGAAACAGGTGAGTGCCATGATTGGGTACAAAAGGAGCATCCCCAAAAGGCTCAGCCATTCACAAGCAAAGATGGGGTGAGGATCACCACTTTGTGTACAACTGCGTGAAAAAAATAGTGCAACACTTTAAGAACAATGTTTCTCAACGTTCAATTGCAAGGAATTTAGGGATTCCATCATCTACAGTCCATAATATAATCAGAAGATTCAGAGAATCTGGAGAACTTTCTATACGTAAGCAGCGAGGCTGAAAACCAACACTGAATGCCCGTGACCTTCGATCCCTCAGGCGGCAATGCACTAAAAACCGACCTCACTGTGTAAAGGATCTTACAGCGTGGGCTCAGGAACACTTCAGAAAACCATTGTCAGTTAACACAGTTCGTCACTACATCTACAAGTGCAAGTTAAAACTCTACCATGCAAAGCGAAAGCCGTACATCAACAACATCCAGAAACACCGTCGCCTTCTCTGGGCGCGAGTTCATTTGAAATGGACGAACGCAAAGTGGAAAAGTGTGCTGTGGTCTGATGAGTCCACATTTCAGATTGTTTGTTTAACTCATGGATGTTGTCATACAAATGAGGAAAGAGACCATCCAGATTGTTACCAGCACAAATTTCAAAAGCCAGCATCTGTGGGGGTGTGTTAACATCTGTGATGGCACCATCAATGGCCTGGTCTGCCTGCAGTCCAGACCTGTTGAAAATGTGTGGGGCATTATGAAGCAAAAAATACGACAACGGATACCCCAGACTGTTGAACAACTGAAGTCGTACATCAAGCAAGAATGGGAAAGAATTCCATCTACAAAGCTTCAACAATTATTGTTCTCAGTTGCCAAACACTTACTGAGTGCTGTTAGAAGGAAAGGTGATGTAACACAGTAGTAAACATACCACTGTCCCAGCTTTTTTGGAACATGTTGCAAGTATCCATTTCAAAATGAGCAAATATTTGCACAAAAACAAGTTTATCAGTTTGAACATTAAATATCTTGTCTTTGTGGTGTATTCAACTGAATATAGGCTGAAGAGGATTTGCAAATCATTGTATTCTGTTTTTATTTACATCTTACACAATGTCCCAACTTCACTGGAATTGCAGTGATAAAAGAAGAATCTGGTTGTGGCTGGTCCTGGGAGGCATTCAGACATCTTCCCATCTCTCTGCACTCACTGACCCAGAACTGATGGCAGAAAACACATCATCTTCAGTCAGCCGTTGCGTTGTTTCACTCGGGTCACCAAAAATATTCTCCTGTTTTGCTCCATTGTTCTAGTTTGACAATTAAAAACTTCTCAGTGGATGTGACCTTGTTTTCCTGACTGCTCAGATGTCACCTGTAGAAGGGTGTTTGCTGTCGCAGTTTGATTATGGAATAAAATCACTCAGTCACAATAAATCACTTTTTCCATCTGTAGTTCTCAAAGGTCACACTGGTACCAAGTCATCATCATCACATGCGCAATTTTCATTTCCACCTCCAGGGATCTAATCAAAAATTACCACAGACATTATGTCACACATGCTGTGCTCATTTCAATGAGCACAAGAAAAGCTTTTTTTTTTTTCCAGCACCATGTTGTGCTGTTATATTTGGCCTTCAACACACACAACCCATTTGCTGTGATTGATGCATTAGTAGAACTGATCCCATAATTCTGTTTCACACCCCAGTTATTTTTGGTGCATGGCGGGAATTTACTTATTTCAGGAATTCACAGGAAAAGAAGAAACAAAGACTGAGGGTCCAACCGAATTACAGTCTGTGTCCAGTCTTTGTGGAATTTGGTCTGACATTGTGGTGGGGAGGTTTTTATGCGTGCAGGTGTTCTTGATTGACTGGACAGAGGTATTTTCATCCCCTCAAACACTTTTTCGATGTGTTGAAATCCACCAAGGTTGTGTTCTGTCGTTCATATTTTGATTTTCACAGATAGAACCTCAAAGTGGAGCTGGTGCTCAGGAAGTTCCCCTTATGTGGTGTCAGGGTTCCACATCTGCTTTTTTAAAGCAATGACACTTTTGTTTGTTTTTTTCAGACCATGACATCCAGTGGTCTCTGTGATAATTTGCTCCTAATGGACCAGGAACAAGCTGGTACCCAAATGAAAGACAGAACATTTATCTTTCCCAGATCAGCTGCTGCTTCTCCGCATCAAAAGAAGCCACCTGAGGTGGTTTGGGCATCTGGTGAGGATGCCCTCTGGTTGTGTCCCTTGGGAGGTCTTCCAGGCACATCCAACTGGGATGAGGCCCCAGGGAAGACACAATGGTGGGATTACATTTCCCAGCTGGTTTGGAAACACCTCAGGATCCCCTCGGAAGAGTTACAGGATTTGGTCGTGGATAGGGAAGTGTGGGTTGAGCTGCTTTGTGTGCTGCCACTGCCACCTGGATGTGGATAAGTGACAGAAAATGAATGAATGAAAGGATTTTCTTCCTGTTCAGAATTGAGTGACAGGTGGACTGGTAATAAGGCCAGTGTCCCGTCAAGATGAGGTGCGTCGCGCTACTGCACATGCATGCGCATGCGCACATTGCTCTACCCCGGACTTGAAGACGTCACCCGTCGAGATGAGGTGCCTCGTGCAACTGCACATGTGGAGATGATGTAACTCGCTCGACGTGCAACTGCGCATGCGCATTTTTTGTGTTTTTTTTTCTGTCCAAGTTTTTTTTTATTCATTGTATTCAGTGTATTTATAGCCTAGTAAGTAAAACATTTTCTGTATTTTACGTTAGGAGCATAAATGTATGTATATGTATATTTTGCTTGTTGAAATAAGCTAACTCCAGGTTAAAAATACTTATCGGTTTATAGTGAGTAGATTTTATACATTACTACATTCAGATGAACAATTTATACATTTACTTACCCATCAAAATAAGCAAACCTCGTCAAGTAATTTTTTCAGTGCACACATATGCAGTTACGCGAGGAACCTCATCTCGACAACGCAACTCATCTCGACAGAACACCGTGACTTCAGACTGTAACGGTGAAGAAGCGCTCGCCTAGAAAGAGAAGCTTTCCCTTTACAAACTGATTTAGATTTTTTCTTTCACCTATAATCATGAACTTGGTGAGTGACAGAAATACCAAAATGGAGACTTGCTCATGCTCAAATACATGCTGAGAAACTCTGACATGTCGAAGGAAGTCAAGAGTACATCTACTCCTTCCTGCTGAAAGGACTCAGAGGTGGTTCAAGTATCTGGACTGGATAGAGCTCATCCCACTGTCCCATGTTTCATATGATATCATACTAAGGGCTTGGGAATGAGTGATAAATTGCACTGTTTTTGCAAACTTTTGGTTCTTTCAATTGGAAAATGTTTCACAGTTGATTTACTAAGATTAACTGTGCACATGACAGCAGGCAATAATGTGACGTGGGGCAAAAGAGTATTTAGTCAGTCACTAAGTCAGTCATTTAGTCAGTCACTAACAGTCACAAGTTCTCCTGCTTAGAAAGATGATAGAGGTCTGTAATTTTCAACATAGGTACACTTCAACTGTGAGAGACCTCAACCCCATAGAAAATTTGTTGAGGGAGTTGAAAGTCTGTGTTGCCCAGCGACAGCCCCAAAACATCATTGCTCTAGAGGAGCTCTGCATGGAGGAATGGGCCAAAATACCAGCTACAGTGTGTGCAAACCTGGTGAAGGCTTACAGGAAACGTTTGAGCTCTGTCATTGCCAACAAAGATTATGTTACAAAGTATTGACTTGAACTTTTGTTATTGACCAAATACTTATTTTCCACCATAATTTACAAATAAATTCTTTAAAAATCCTACAATGTGATTGTTGGGTTTGCACCCTGTTTTAAAGAAATGAGAGGCACAGACACTGTAAAGAAACCAGTCAGAGAGAGACAAATATATTTTATGCTCTGCGCAGAGGAGGAGGGCGGGCAGTAGCAGCTTGTAAGTGCTCAGCTCCAAAGCTCTCCTAAAATCCCCTCCTCTGGCTCGGCTTTTTATTTAGTTCACCAACATGAGAAAAAACAAACAAGGACAGTCAGGGAGAGGTTACACATGAGTCATGTCTTCATGAGCGAGATAGCAAGGCAAGGTAGCGGCTGGAACCTTCCATTCCTGCAACATCAGCGTTGTGGCTCGTCCAAAGCAGGATAAGGCACTTATGCAAAATGAAAAATAGTTTGCTCAATCATGAAGAATGCAGACAAGTTTCTTTTTAAAACCTCCTCTTCTCACAAAGAGGAAAAGTACACATAGTCATAAAAGGAAATAAATGATAATATAAGCATGAACTATATAAAATCCTTGACATAATCCTCCCTGTTTATCGTTTATTTACATAAGTTTGTCATGTCCAAAACACACTTCAATAGAAAATTTGTCCACTTTAACCACTTGTCTTATTACATTTTCAGCTAAAGCTTCATAGGCTAAGAGTGTGTTAACTCATCACGCCAACAGTTCAAGCTTAGACTGGAGTTGTGGGCTTTTCAATATCATCATAATTCTCAACACAGTCATTATAGTTTTCTCCACTAAGGTCTGACTGTTTCAATGCTTGATATTTTGACATAGTTTGTTGGAAAGCCAGATTACATTGCACAAATATATTTGAAACCATTTTGCCAACCATTGTTTTGATACAAGGGATCACACAACACATGCAAAGTCCAATCAGAATTAGGACTACAATAACTGGTGTCATCATTTTCAATAGTAACTGCCACCATGGTCCTGAAGTCAACCAGGACCAGGGATTCCACTGGCTCACGGCTAGGGTGTCTTTATGCATTGCATCACGAAGTTTATTCAGCTCTTCCAATGCGTCATGCACATCCACTGAATGAATGGAGTCTGGGATGAAAGTACAGCATGTTGTGTTCAGCAGAACACAAACTCCTCCCTGTGAACCAGTAAGCAAGTCTAAAACTATGCGATTTTGCATCACCATGGTACGTAAAGCATCTATTTCAGTATTTTGAGCTGCTACTATTTTCTCAGTTACATTCATGAACAGACCCAATCGATAATTCAGAGTTTCAATCATTAATGAATTTTTTACCACTCCTATCCAGGGGAACAGTGAATGTGCTATTTTATCTCCTACAGACCACAACTTTTCCTCCGTCTGGTGCTGCCATTCTTCTCTGTGGAGGTCCTTGGCACTACCACATATGTATGGTCAGTCACCTGGGTAGGTGCACACACACCACCCCAATTTGGTGGGAGACTCATGTACAGCCTGGAACCACAAAGCCAATAGATGTCATCATACACCGGAGTACCATTTATAGGTGGTAGCAAAAACTTACTAACATAAGCACATGATTCATCTGTTCCCCATGGACAGGAGCCTGTATGATTACATTCACGTCCAATGCAATGAAAATAAGTATCATTCTCAAAATATATTTTGGTTAGGCTTAAATCATTTGATAAAACACAAGTTTAGGTACACAGACGTTTCCTAATTTTACCTACAGTTTTATTCCCTGTCCCGTAAAAGCAAATCGGGAATGGCCGTTGTGATGACAATTTAACGTGTGATGATATTTTTACGTTTCCCTTCAGTCTAGTCAATGGAGCAGCACTTGGGCACGCTTGTATATCTTCTGTTGAAGTCCCTATCATAAAAGTGGTTGCATTGAGACAAGTGGTATTACGTCTTATCAGATTAGCTGAGAACTGTTGTCCCCGAAATACAGTTTGATTATGCATCTGTATGATAAGACATTCTGTCACCCTAGCAGGGTACGGTTTAGCCGTCAGAGCTGGGTGTGTTGAGGATATAGGCATATGTGAACAAACATAGCAATTAGTAACATGTAATTCCATAGCCAATAAATGAACATATCTGACCCGCTCCGGGGTCTGCTGTAGTTCAGTCATAATTGCTAGGATACAGTGCTGTTGACCAACCTCACCTAATAGTGCAAGGATCTCCCTGCTTCACTGGCGTTGAGACAATCTATTGCTAATTAAATAGACTCCCTTTGTAGCCAGACTTCCCCTTACACTGTGGAGGCAGCCAACACACGCTGTATCTTACAGTGACTTAGATGTATCCATGTTGATCTCTCTGCTATCTTTACTGCAGTTGGTGTTGTTAACAGCACTTGGTATGGACCTTCCCAATGAGGACTGGACCAGTTCTTCCTCTTAATCACTCTGATGAACACCCAGTCTCCTGGTTGGACTACTGGAAGGCCGTCCTGTGGAAGATCAGAATTATTCAGCAGTAAATGTGTTTGAGTTATCTCTTTCTGTGTTAATGTCTTTTTCATAAAATCTGCTAATGTTTGTTCTTCATCTGCTGTTTTAGTATCCATGTCAAAAATTGGTAGACGATATGGTCGTCCATAAAGTATCTCAAATGGTGTTAAATCTGATGGTGTTGGTGTTATTCTCATATACAATTTTACTAGGTCCAAACATTCAATCCAGGTTCGTTTTGTCTCTTCCATACATTTCCTTAATCTTGTTTTTATTGTGCCATTTGTCCTTTCCACTAATCCTGCACTTTGTGGGTGCTAAGCACAATGATGTTTTAACTTAATTTTCATGTGTTCTGCTACTCTTTGTACAACTTCATTTACAAAATGTGTTCCATTATCACTGTACAATGTCTCTGGTATTCCATAATACGGAATAATTGTTTTACACAGTGCTTTTGCTACTGTTAAAGCATCTGCTTTTTGTGATGGAACAATTTCTACCCATTTTGAAAAAGCATCAGTTTATACTAGACAGTATTGATAAGGTCCACATCGATTTAGTTCAGTAAAGTCCATATGAACAATTTGAAAAGGATACTGTGGTTTTGGGAATTGCCCTCTCCGGGGTCTTATATTTCCCTGTGGGTTGTGTTTCAATCAGGTAACACAGGCTTTACAAAAATGTTTTGAGTATAAATTAAATCCATAGGTAGTAAAGCTGTTGGTCTACCATATGTACCATCCCCCCTGTCGACACATGTGTTGACCCATGTGTCGCAATTGCAGCTGCTTTGAATAAGCTTTTGGGTAGGATGGGTTTGTTATGTACACAATAAAGTCCTTTGGGGTTTGGGGTTGCCCCATTTTTCAACCACAGATTTCGTTCCTGTGTTGGTGCTTGTTTTTGCATATCCAGTAAAAGGTCAGAGTCTATTAATGGATCATTGTCTGTCTGAGCTGTGTAAATAGAAGAAGTGCCATATCGACCAGCTGCTGCTTCTTTTGCTATTTTGTCTGCGAGACAGTTTCCTCTGGAGACAAAATCTGTGCCTCTGGTGTGGGCTGCGCATTTACATAATGCCACGTGTGATGGTAATGTCACTGCTTCTAGCAAATTTGTGAGTAAGCCTGCATGTGTCACTGGTTTCCCTGTAGAGGTTATCATACCTCTTTGTTGCCATTGTTTTGCAAAGAACCAAATTGTTGAAAATGCATATTGACTATCTGTATAGACTGTCAGCTTCTGTCCTTTAGCCAAGATACAAGCTCTGGTTAATGCAATGAGTTCTGCAGCTTGGGCTGATTTAAAATGATCAATCTGTTTTGCTTCAATAACAGTGTTTGGTAATGGGACAACAGCATAGCCTGTTAATGTCTGTCCTTTCTGATCCTTGAAACATGAGCCATCCACAAAGTAATGTAGTCCATCTGTAAATGGTTCGTCTGTTAAGTCTGGTCGAGGTAATTGTTGTTTCTGTGTGTCTGCCAAACAATCATGCGGTTCACCATCTGTCTCAGTAGGTAGGAGCATGGCGGGATTCAAGGTGTTGCATCTTTCAATGGTAATGTGTGGCTGAGACAATCTTGGACACAGGGAGGTAGGCCCTGTGCCACTAGATCCAAACGTTTGGAATAATAGCCAATTTTTTGGCTATTATTGGGTAATATTTTTATTACCATGTTGTTGTAGCAAGACTGCACACATGAATCCCTGTTTTGTGTCCACCATGAGAGAGAATGGCTTGGCATAATTGGGCAGAGATAATACTGTGGAACTCACAAGTTCTTGTTTAAGAGCTGTAAACTGTTCTTCAGCTTCTTTATTCCACTGTATTTTGTCACTCATAGCCATTGGTATAGAGTGTATTAAATCCTGCAATTTCTGCACCTTCTCTGCATAACATGGAATCCAGGCTCTGCAATAATTACAGATACCTAAGAAAGTCATCATTTCCTTTTTTGTTGACGGTTTAGGCGCTTTGAGAATAGCGTGCTTTCGATCGTCTTGTATTCGTTTCCCCTCAGCTGATAGGACGTGGCCTAAATAAGTCACTTGTGGTTGCACGAACTGCAACTTTTGCTTTTTAATTTTACTTCCTGTTTCTGCCAAATGTTGCAAAAGCATCATAGTACATTTTGTACAGCTGTCTTTTGTCTTTCCTGCCACCAAAATGTCATCTACATACACCAAGATTTGTGAATCTTCTGGTGAAGTAAATGAAGATAAGCAACAATTTATTGCTTGTGTAAAAATGGTCAGACTGTCAGCAAAACCTTGAGTTAGTCTTGTATATGTGTATCTTTTCCCTTTGAATGTAAAAGCAAACCAAAATTGAGAGTCTGGATGAACAGGTACTGAGAAAAATGCATTACTGATGTCTATGACAGAGAAGTACATGTTTCCAGGACTTAATCTATTTAGCAGCGTATGTGGGTCTGGGACCAGAGGGGCACTAGTTTCTACTGCAGCATTTACTGCACGTAGGTCTTGTACCATTCGCCAGTTCTGATTGTCTGCTTTTTTCACAGGATATATTGGAGTGTTACAGGATGCATCTAAACATTCCCTGATGACTCCTGCTTCCTGTAATTCTGCAATAACCGGTTCAATTCCTTTTTCTGCTTCAGGTTTTAACGGATATTGTTTGATCCGTGGTCTCCAATCAGATCGTGGCTTAATTTTGACTGGCGGAATGTTTTTCAACAGTCCTACGTCTGTGGGTGCATTCACCCAGAGATGAGGAGGCAGTTTGGCCAATAAAGTCTCATCTTCCTGTGTCAACAACACAGATGTTGTTAAATTTCAATCGTCCAGATCTACTTCATGTATCACCGGTGTCGTCCAAGCACTTACAAACATGTATTTCCGATACAAGCCTGTGGATGGACTGAAATCCCACACCGACATTGCATCTGCTTCGTGCCAATCAGTCGCTTCCTCAGCTATTTTAACAATTCCTCCAAGGTCCTTCCAGGACTGAGTGTCTGCCCTTGTCAGTGAAATATGTGGCACAGCCTCAGGTTTTCCTCTGTACCATTTGTCTGCACTTTGGGTCAGCACTACACTACACACAGAGGTGGTTTTTCTGTCTGTGTATAGGTGCGCTACTGTCTGTAATTCTGATGGAATTTGCAGAAATCCTGCTCCACACCTTTCATCCTTTTGTGGAGTGAATAGCATAGTTATGTGTAGATCTTTTAGTGACATCATTACTACATGTTCTCTGTTTTCACAGGTCATGAGACATTTCTCCAATAATTGTTCAGTTTGTCTCAACTCCGATAGATGGAGTTATCTACAGTATTACAGTATACAGTATACAGTCATAATTCCATTTAGTTATGTACTTCAGATTTTCCGGATTGCGTTTGTGCATGTATTTTTCGTCGCCCTGAAATAGGGGCTTATTTTCTGTGCATGTGTTTCCCATGTTGTTCACCTATTCCCCTTCACTCTGCAAAGTTCAGGTCAAGCTTCTACCCCGTAGGGCGGACCTTCCTTGGAATCCCCCTCTTTGCAGACTCATCGGGAATATGTGAGTGTGGTGCGTATGGACTTAAAATGACCTACTTCGCAGACAACAGGTTCACTTTTGTCCCCTGATAAAATGGGATATCAAGCTGTCCGTGCTTCAGTCACTCACAGTCCCATTCTCTCACATTCATACCACAAACACACTTAGTTTCACTTTTGGAATATTCAATTAATTCGCGTCTCTCTAACTCCTTCTCCTCAATTTTATTTTTACTCCTCCTGTATTTCTTAGCCGGATGGGGACTCGAACCCCTCCGCCAAATGTGCCGGCAGGACCGGAGACTCTAACTGCCTCCACCGTACTTTATTCCGGATGGGGACTCGAACCCCTCCACCAAATGTGCTGGCAGGACCGGAGACTCTAACTCCCTCCCCCGCACTTTATTACCCACGTTAACGTATTTTATCCTCACAGGCAGGCAGTAATTACTTACGTTAATTTGTTGCACCTCTCATTTGGTTCGGAGGTGTCGTCAATCTACTGCGGCGAGCGGAGGTGGATGTCTATGGTCACCGG
Organism: Thalassophryne amazonica; assembly: GCF_902500255.1. NCBI lineage: Eukaryota > Metazoa > Chordata > Actinopteri > Batrachoidiformes > Batrachoididae > Thalassophryne > Thalassophryne amazonica. The sequence goes on from NC_047114.1 coordinate 11,418,052, forward strand.
CCCGATGGAGAATTCACTCCTCAGGACTTTCTTCAGTGCGCGCTGTCAGTGGTGCGTCTCCCTCCGTTCGCTCAAGAAGATCTGTCGACGTCCCATGTCGGGCGCCAGGAAAAAAACTGTTGGGTTTGCACCCTGTTTTAAAGAAATGAGAGGCACAGACACTGTAAAGAAACCAGTCAGAGAGAGGCAAATATATCTTTTATGCTCTGCGCAGAGGAGGAGAGTAAGAGTGGGCAGTAGCAGCTTGTACGTGCTCAGCTCCAAAGCTCTCATAAAATCCCCTCCTCTGGCTCGGCTTTTTATTTAGTTCACCGACATGAGAAAAAACAAACAAATGGAAGACCACAGGCACAGTACTAGTTAAGGCCCAAAGTGCAGGCCAAGAAATATCTCAGATAAGCTGAAGCGAAGGATGATGACAACAGTCATAGTCAATCCACAGACCTGCTCCAAAACCTACAACATGATCTTGCTGCAGATAGTGTCTCTGTGTATCGTTCAGCTACACAGCGCACTTTGCACAAAGAGATGCTGTATTAGGGATGGGTATTGATAAGATTTTATTGATATCGATGCCATTATCGATTCTGCTTATTGATCCAATTCCTTATCGATTCCCTTATCGATACCTCTTGTGAATTTTGTACTAAAAGTAGGCTTTACAGGTTTTCTATGTATTTCATTGAGTCTTAAAGTAAATAAATATGAAATTGGTCACTGTGTCCTTGATCTCTGGACATAAATAAAAATAAAACGGTGTTTTGCTTTGAAGTTATTAATTCTGACTGGATTCTATCGTTCTAACTTGACTCGGCAGAGAGCCACGCAGCGTTTGGAGCTGTGTGAACAGAACGGAGGACGATTCTCGTTTCTTTCTCGCAACAAGACAGGAGTCCCAGTTAATAACTTTAATCCGCACAAGTGACTCACGATTTCACATATTCAGGGATGAAAGTGGTAAAAAACAAAAAGTGCTGAAACCCAAAATTACCCCCAACACCACCTGCACGAAAATGTTTCAATTCTAGAAGCTCTGAAATGCAATCTGGGACTATTCCAGACAATAAACTGCAGTGAGTGCAGCATCCATTTAGTGAGAAAAAAAAAAAACAACTTTCCTTATTCAAATTCATTCCAGTAGTATTCTGCTCTTACTAGGATGCAGCAGTTTTCTAGTTTGGCAGATAGTTCTGGAGGAAATCACTGAAGAAATGAACACATTGAAAATATGGTTTGACCGAACCAAACTGTCATTAAACTTAAATAAGACAGGGATGAAATGGAGGCGTAAGAGTCACCAGGGGCCTGTACTATGAAGCGGGGTTAACTTACTCAGATGTAACCCAGGGTCAACCTCTTAAACCGGAGTTGACAAAACCTGGTTTTCTCAAGTGGTGTTAATCGGTACTACGACACTGAATAAGATGTTGATTTGTTGAACCTGTGTTAACCTAATTGGAGTTTGTGCACGTTCACATAAAACGGGCAGGTTGCAGCACACGTCACCATTTTTCAATGATGGCGGTCAACTTACTTTACCGAAGAAGAATGCACGATTATTATGCGTAGCTACGAGGAATTTAAATTAAAGTTAAGGGGGAAATCGAACACATCGTCTGCATCGGGTAAATGCGTACGTAAAATTCAATTGTTCCCCAAATCTGTTACAGATGATTAACCTGTGGAATGTCTAATATGTGTAAAAAAATGACCTTCTTTCATTAATTACACCCAGATGCAACACGATTTAGAAGTGGCCATAGGCCTACTAATAGATGTTAGGTTAATTTAATGTTTCCTAAATAGGCTACCTTGACTGGATGATTGCTATTCCTAATCCTGTCAATATTTCAGATGTAATAGCAGTGCCAAACGCACCTGGCAGCAGGTGAAGATGAAATATAAAAACATCCTTCAGAACGGTAGGTTTATATTCATAACTTGATAAGCCCCACTTCGCCTAATTAATGGACATGCATTAGACCTATTTTGATATTAGTAATTACCCGCGATTGCATAAAACCCTTCTTTGATTTGCATTGCGGATAAATGGCCAGGGACAACGACGAATGCATCCAACAGTTTAGACAGAGCAAGTACTACCTTGCGAATCATACGACATACAGTATTCTTGCTCAGATGTTCAGCATCACCGATGGAATACATAAATTGTCCACTGGCAAAATAGGCACAAGGCACATTATCTGCTCGATCGTCGGGGCATTGCTACACTGTAAAAAATGACTTGTTTTTACAGGAAAACGCTGGCAGCTGTGGTTACCAGGGAATTCCTGTAAAACATCCAGCAGCACAGTAGATAACATTACAGACATAATATGTATATGGATTTACAGTGAATGAACCACGGCTGACTCACATTAAAGGAACTGTTAAATCTACAAACAAGAGCTCTCTTTTTTTGTACATTTAATTGCTGTATTTTTTACAGGAATTCCCTGGTAACCACAGCTGCCAGTGTTTTCCTGTAAAAACAACAGTCTTTTTTTACAGTGTACAATGTTACAGACTTCTGGCCCGATCAGCTGACAAAGATAAAGAATTCCCTCGGCTGAGAATCTATATCTTTCATAGAGAATATCGTCCGGGTATGTCAGCGGATTCTGGCGGTCTTTAAAAACCCTCACCCTGCAAAGAGAGCCCCTCACAATTTGTGCCCCAATATCAAACGGATCATCCAGGTAGGCCGGCATTGTCTTCGGAGTGATTGAAGGTGGATGGACGGTACTTATAAAGGGAGTGGTTAAGCGAAAACCTCAAGCTAACAGAGAACATAACCTGCTCGGAGCAGGTTTGGCACACAGCATAAATTGCCATGGCAGCATACCTCGATCAAAACCTATCCACCTTTCGTAGTACGGGTTAACCGGGAAGTTACTCCACACGTCATCAACTTACTCCCGAAGTTACCCTGATAAGCCAGTAACCCTGCTTCGTAGTACAGGCCCCAGGTGTTCACAGGAAACATGTATTTCTGTATGTATGTATTTATTTATTTATGTATGTTCATTGTTAGTTGGTTTTATATTTTCTGTATTTTATATTTTCTGTATTTTTGTCTCTTTCTCTTTTTTCAACTTTTTGTTCCTCTTTTGCTTGCCTCTACTGGTGGTTGGCTCTCACTGCGGTATTGTATCACTTCCTGTTCCGGAGCACAGCGGTGTTTTTCTGTATCTGTTAGCTGTTTAATCTGCGCAGTTAGATTGATCTAGTTATCTAGATTACGATTTGTTTCCCAGTGTAATCTTTACGTGCCTTAACTAAAGCACTCCTTCTGCTGAATCACCTCTGAATTATTTACACATTATTCACTTTGCGTGTTTTATGGAATCCGCTAGCTTAGCGTAGCTACTAGCTCTTAGCCGGTTTAGCACGGCGGCTTCTCCTGTCTCTCCCGCACTTTTCTGCTCTGGGTGTGAAATGTTTAGTTATTCCTCGGCCTCCTTTAGCAGTAACGGTACTTGTAATAAGTGTAGCTTATTCGTAGCTTTGGAGGCCAGGCTGGGCGAATTGGAGACTCGGCTCCGCACCGTGGAAAATTCTACAGCTAGCCAGGCCCCTGTAGTCGGTGCGGACCAAGGTAGCTTAGCCGCCGTTAGTTCCCCCCTGGCAGATCCCGAGCAGCCGGGAAAGCAGGCTGACTGGGTGACTGTGAGGAGGAAGCGTAGTCCTAAACAGAAGTCCCGTGTACACCGCCAACCCATTCACATCTCTAACCGTTTTTCCCCACTCGACGACACACCCGCCGAGGATCAAACTCTGTTTATTGGCGACTCTGTTTTGAGAAATGTGAAGTTAGCAACACCAGCAACCATAGTCAATTGTCTTCCGGGGGCCAGAGCAGGCGACATTGAAGGAAATTTGAAACTGCTGGCTAAGGCTGAGCGTAAATTTGGTAAGATTGTAATTCACGTCGGCAGTAATGACACCCGGTTACGCCAATCGGAGGTCACTAAAATTAACATTAAATCGGTGTGTAACTTTGCAAAAACAATGTCGGACTCTGTAGTTTTCTCTGGGCCCCTCCCCAATCGGACCGGGAGTGACATGTTTAGCCGCATGTTCTCCTTGAATTGCTGGCTGTCTGAGTGGTGTCCAAAAAATGAGGTGGGCTTCATAGATAATTGGCAAAGCTTCTGGGAAAAACTGGTCTTGTTAGGAGAGACGGCATCCATCCCACTTTGGATGGAGCAGCTCTCATTTCTAGAAATCTGGCCAATTTTCTTAAATCCTCCAAACCGTGACTATCCAGGGTTGGGACCAGGAAGCAGAGTTGTAGTCTTACACACCTCTCTGCAGCTTCTCTCCCCCTGCCATCCCCTCATTACCCCATCCCCGTAGAGACGGTGCCTGCTCCCAGACTACCAATAACCAGCAAAAATCTATTTAAGAATAAAAATTCAAAAAGAAAAAATAATATAGCACCTTCAACTGCACCACAGACTAAAACAGTTAAATGTGGTCTATTAAACATTAGGTCTCTCTCTTCTAAGTCCCTGTTGGTAAATGATATAATAATTGATCAACATATTGATTTATTCTGCCTAACAGAAACCTGGTTACAGCAGGATGAATATGTTAGTTTAAATGAGTCAACACCCCCGAGTCACACTAACTGTCAGAATGCTCGTAGCACGGGCCGGGGCAGAGGATTAGCAGCAATCTTCCATTCCAGCTTATTAATTAATCAAAAACCCAGACAGAGCTTTAATTCATTTGAAAGCTTGTCTCTTAGTCTTGTCCATCCAAATTGGAAGTCCCAAAAACCAGTTTTATTTGTTATTATCTATCGTCCACCTGGTCGTTACTGTGAGTTTCTCTGTGAATTTTCAGACCTTTTGTCTGACTTAGTGCTTAGCTCAGATAAGATAATTATAGTGGGCGATTTTAACATCCACACAGATGCTGAGAATGACAGCCTCAACACTGCATTTAATCTATTATTAGACTCTACTGGCTTTGCTCAAAAAGTAAATGAGTCCACCCACCACTTTAATCATATCTTAGATCTTGTTCTGACTTATGGTATGGAAATAGAAGACTTAACAGTATTCCCTGAAAACTCCCTTCTGTCTGATCATTTCTTAATAACATTTACATTTACTCTGATGGACTACCCAGCAGTGGGGAATAAGTTTCATTACACTAGAAGTCTTTCAGAAAGCGCTGTAACTAGGTTTAAGGATATGATTCCTTCTTTATGTTCTCTAATGCCATATACCAACACAGTGCAGAGTAGCTACCTAAACTCTGTAAGGGAGATAGAGTATCTCGTCAATAGTTTTACATCCTCATTGAAGACAACTTTGGATGCTGTAGCTCCTCTGAAAAAGAGAGCTTTAAATCAGAAGTGTCTGACTCCGTGGTATAACTCACAAACTCGTAGCTTAAAGCAGATAACCCGTAAGTTGGAGAGGAAATGGCGTCTCACTAATTTAGAAGATCTTCACTTAGCCTGGAAAAAGAGTCTGTTGCTCTATAAAAAAGCCCTCTGTAAAGCTAGGACATCTTTCTACTCATCACTAATTGAAGAAAATAAGAACAACCCCAGGTTTCTTTTCAGCACTGTAGCCAGGCTGACAAAGAGTCAGAGCTCTATTGAGCTGAGTATTCCATTAACTTTAACTAGTAATGACTTCATGACTTTCTTTGCTAACAAAATTTTAACTATTAGAGAAAAAATTACTCATAACCATCCCAAAGACGTATCGTTATCTTTGGCTGCTTTCAGTGATGCCGGTATTTGGTTAGACTCTTTCTCTCCGATTGTTCTGTCTGAGTTATTTTCATTAGTTACTTCATCCAAACCATCAACATGTTTATTAGACCCCATTCCTACCAGGCTGCTCAAGGAAGCCCTACCATTATTTAATGCTTCGATCTTAAATATGATCAATCTATCTTTGTTAGTTGGCTATGTACCACAGGCTTTTAAGGTGGCAGTAATTAAACCATTACTTAAAAAGCCATCACTTGACCCAGCTATCTTAGCTAATTATAGGCCAATCTCCAACCTTCCTTTTCTCTCAAAAATTCTTGAAAGGGTAGTTGTAAAACAGCTAACTGATCATCTGCAGAGGAATGGTCTATTTGAAGAGTTTCAGTCAGGTTTTAGAATTCATCATAGTACAGAAACAGCATTAGTGAAGGTTACAAATGATGTTCTTATGGCCTCGGACAGTGGACTCATCTCTGTGCTTGTTCTGTTAGACCTCAGTGCTGCTTTTGATACTGTTGACCATAAAATTTTATTACAGAGATTAGAGCATGCCATAGGTATTAAAGGCACTGCGCTGCGGTGGTTTGAATCATATTTGTCTAATAGATTACAATTTGTTCATGTAAATGGGGAATCTTCTTCACAGACTAAAGTTAATTATGGAGTTCCACAAGGTTCTGTGCTAGGACCAATTTTATTCACTTTATACATGCTTCCCTTAGGCAGTACTATTAGACGGTATTGCTTAAATTTTCATTGTTACGCAGATGATACCCAGCTTTATCTATCCATGAAGCCAGAGGACACACACCAATTAGCTAAACTGCAGGATTGTCTTACAGACATAAAGACATGGATGACCTCTAATTTCCTACTTTTAAACTCAGATAAAACTGAAGTTATTGTACTTGGCCCCACAAATCTTAGAAACATGGTGTCTAACCAGATCCTTACTCTGGATGGCATTACCCTGACCTCTAGTAATACTGTGAGAAATCTTGGAGTTATTTTTGATCAGGATATGTCATTCAAAGCGCATATTAAACAAATATGTAGGACTGCTTTTTTGCATTTACGCAATATCTCTAAAATCAGAAAGGTCTTGTCTCAGAGTGATGCTGAAAAACTAATTCATGCATTTATTTCCTCTAGGCTGGACTATTGTAATTCATTATTATCAGGTTGTCCTAAAAGTTCCCTAAAAAGCCTTCAGTTAATTCAAAATGCTGCAGCTAGAGTACTGACGGGGACTAGAAGGAGAGAGCATATCTCACCCATATTGGCCTCTCTTCATTGGCTTCCTGTTAATTCTAGAATAGAATTTAAAATTCTTCTTCTTACTTATAAGGTTTTGAATAATCAGGTCCCATCTTATCTTAGGGACCTCGTAGTACCATATCACCCCAATAGAGCGCTTCGCTCTCAGACTGCAGGCTTACTTGTAGTTCCTAGGGTTTGTAAGAGTAGAATAGGAGGCAGAGCCTTCAGCTTTCAGGCTCCTCTCCTGTGGAACCAGCTCCCAATTGAGATCAGGGAGACAGACACCCTCTCTACTTTTAAGATTAGGCTTAAAACTTTCCTTTTTGCTAAAGCTTATAGTTAGGGCTGGATCAGGTGACCCTGAACCATCCCTTAGTTATGCTGCTATAGATGTAGACTGCTGGGGGGTTCCCATGATGCACTGTTTCTTTCTCTTTTTGCTCTGTATGCACCACTCTGCATTTAATCATTAGTGATCGATCTCTGCTCCCCTCCACAGCATGTCTTTTTCCTGGTTCTCTCCCTCAGCCCCAACCAGTCCCAGCAGAAGACTGCCCCTCCCTGAGCCTGGTTCTGCTGGAGGTTTCTTCCTGTTAAAAGGGAGTTTTTCCTTCCCACTGTAGCCAAGTGCTTGCTCACAGGGGGTCGATTGACCGTTGGGGTTTTACATAATTATTGTATGGCCTTGCCTTACAATATAAAGCGCCTTGGGGCAACTGTTTGTTGTGATTTGGCGCTATATAAAAAAATTGATTGAATTGATTGATTACTATTATTGTTGTGCTTGGTATTATTATTAATATATAAACAAAAATACATTTAAAAAATATTACAATTTGTAATACATTTTACTCTCTTACAACAACAAACGCTTGACAGCTGCAACTGCTTAATGCTAACTTAACATTGAAAATGCCATAGACATGCTAACGTGTTAGCATTGGTCCCGTTTTTAAGTTAAAATAAAAATACATCTATCAACTGTTTCAGAAGACCATAACAGGTCGGTTTAACCTAAAAAGGTAAATAATACTCACAGCCATATGCTCTTTAGGGTTTTAGCGGGGGAAAGCGAAAGAAAAAATTAATCAACGAAGCAATGATCGAAGCACTGCTTTGATCTGTGAATCACTGCTTCGATTGGTTCAAGGTTCAAAGCAAAGACGCGCTGCAGAAAAGTTGACTACAGACCCGCTGCAGGGTCTGTAATCAGTGTAGAGAAATTATAATTTTCCTGACAAACACCCCCAAAAACAACGGCCACTCTGAAGGACCGATAACAGAATCATTAAGTAAAAAGGTTATTGATGTTGGTGGATCGAATAATTTCTTAACAATACCCGAAATGAACCAGTTCTTGATACCTATCCCTATGCTGTATGATGCTGTAATGCAGAGGAAGCCTTTTCTGCATACGCACCACAAACAGAGTCTCTTGAGGTATGCTAAAGCACATTTGGACAAGCCAGCTTCATTTTGAAATAAGGTGCTGTGGACTGATGAAACTAAAATTGAGTTATTTGGACATAACAAGGGGCAGTATATAGAGGGTTTTCAATCACGTGACCGATTTGCTGCAGGACAGGTGCCATCTCCATTCTGGATTACAAGGAGGCTGACGCGTGATAGAAAAATGGAGAGAATGTATGGTTATTACGATGCTTTAAATCCTCGAGATAAAGCTATTTATTGTGATAGATGTGTAGCAGATGGTTCAGTGGATCCGTATCTTATACCAGATAGTGAATTTAGTGTTGATGTAACGAACTGGCCGACAGTGTCACAATGCGATATTGTGAACTAGGAAGCTGCCGACCAGGTCAGCCTCCTGCAGAGCATCACAGCGGAGCTCTGAAAGCGGAGGTCTCTTGAAGTCCTGAGCGATTTCTCTCACCAGGCGCTAGAAGGGCAGCTTGCGGATCAGCAGCTCGGTGCTCAAGGACCACAATGTAAATAAGCATCCGTATTGGAAGCGTTCTTGTGTTATCCTCAGCGGGATTTTTATGTATTCTTATATAATTTTATGGTCGAATAAAATAAAATTCTGGTAGCAGTGGATTTCTGTTAGCGGCGGATCTCTCTTAGCGCCACGGTGCCGTGAGGCTTCTTCACACTGACGCTGAAGCTTCTGCAATTGTTCGTCAAATGCACGTAGCGTAACACAGCGGCAACCGCGTGGTAATCCAGAATGGCCACGGGACATAAAATGACGTGACCGATATGTCACATGAAAACCCTCTATACATGGCTGAAGAAGAACACAGCATTCCAAGAAAAACACTTGCTACCTACAGTAAAATTTGGAGGTGGTTCCATCATACTGTGTGGCCAGTGCAGGTACTAGGAATCTTGTTAAAGTTAAGGGTCACATGGATTACAGTCAATATCAGCAGATTCTTGAGAACAATATTCATGAATCAGTGACAAAGTTGAAGTTGCGTCGGGGCTGGATCTTTCAACAAGACAACGACCCTAAACACTGCTCAAAATCTACTAAGGCATTCATGCAGAGGAACAAGTACAACATTCTGGAATGGTCATCTCAGTTCCCAGACCTAAGTATTATTGAAAATATGTGGCGTGATTTTAAGCGGGCTCTCCACGCTCGGAGACCAACAAACCTGACTGAACTGGAGATGGTTTGTAAAGAATGGTCCAAAATACCTTCAACGAGAATCCAGACTCTCTTTGGAATCTATAGGAAGCATTTAGGCTGTTATTTCTGAAAAGAAGGATCTACTAAATATTGATGTGTTTTTTTTTTCTGTTGGGGTGCCCAAATTTATACACCTGCCTAATTTTGTTTAAAGAATTATTGCACACTTTCTGTAAATCCTAGAAACTTCATTTCACTTCTCAAATATCACTGTGTTTGTCTGCTATAAGATATATTTAACTGAAATTGCTGATCCAAACAACCAATGATTTATAAAGGAAAATCATGGAAATCATCAGGGGTGCCCAAAAATTTGCATACAACTGTATTTTGCCTATTTGAAAGATGCAATCCTCAGTCAGCACGCATCATTTTTGGGGGGAACTGCACTGTAAGCACATTTCTGCACATGCAAACCTCGAATAGGCCCTAAATCTGGTAAAATGTTTGGCACTTCTTTGGATAATTCAGGGGTCTCCAGTGACCTCGCCTCCCCCTGTCTCTCTTATCCCGCGTGTCTGTTGATTTGAAAGAAGGTGTTGACCAGTTATTTAAAGTTGAACACAATTACTCTGAGGGCTAGACCACCACTCAGAGATTTACTGAACAGAATTTAAATGTCACAGAATTTGACAAAATTTACAATTTTACAGAATGAGTGAGATAGACTAAACTATACCCAGAGGTTCTGAGGGTCCCAGGAGCTGCGAGCTTCCAACCAGCAGTCTGGTGTTCCAGCAAGCTAACAGCAAGGAGGAACCCTGAACAGTGAGCTGGGCTTTGTTTTTATACCCTATGCTAACACAGAGTTTTATGCAAAACTTGGGCGTTGTCCTTCATCTGAGTGGTCTTGATCCCTCTATTTCGTGGCATGGTCCTACCCACACGCTAGAGGTGGGCGGATCAATCCTAATATTGATACCAACGCTGGTATTGATATTGAATGATCCTCATGTAAAAAGATCAATACTCAAGCTTTTTTTCTCTCCCACATGCACTGACTGCTGCGCATGCAGATTCATCAAAGTCTACTCTCTGTCTGTAAGAGCAGTGCTGTGCTGTGTCACACAACACAGAGTAGCGCACCCTTGTATTGTGGTTTGTCAGCCCTCTACCTCAGGAGATTTTGTTTTAAGTTGTGTTGAGTGATATTTTTTAAACAAAAATGTTGATTGTGATAATAAAGTATTTTGTTGTCATGTACAATGTTTGGCAAAATTCTATCTTAGGTCTTTTGGATCCTTTGGATCTATGAAGCTTAAATATGAAAAAGTATCGGTATCGATATCGGCAATCCTGGGCCTGTATTTACTTGGTATCGGATCAATACCAAAATTCCCAGTATCGCCCACCTCTACCACACTTCTTTTCTTCCTCTTTCTCCTGGAGTGACACCTGTTCTTAAACTGATAAGAAATTGTTTTTGGGCAAAAACTGCTAACTGAAGGACTGTCAGCAAGTCACATCACGTGGTTATACCACAAGAATGTTTCCACATTTCAAAATTGCACAACCTTCTGACAAATAAGTCTAATCATACCCATGTATCAAGTTTAGTCTCCTTATCTGATGATTTGTGGTCAGTACTGGCATCCTGTTCCATATGCTGTTTGCAACATATGGATGTTTCTCAATGTATCTTCAGGGCCTCACCAAAACAGGGACGCATCACATTTACAACACTTTTAAAATGATTATATATATGATATATGATTATATTTTTTAAACTGTATCTTTTTTTTATTTTTTATTATGAGTTTGGCTTTTTTGATTTTGAGCTGGGGTGTTGTTGTTGTTATATATTTGGTTCTGTTTTTGTTTTGTGTTTGTGTAAAAAGAAAATTAATAAACATATGTAAAAAAAAAAAAAGAAAAAAGAAAATGATTATATAAGTAACATATCTTCATAACAGCATGCTAAGAAACTAAACTAATAGTTGAACAAAAGCAAATCTTAGAACAAAAGTAAATGTAATCATAAATATACCTTTAATTTCGTATACACAATTCAAAAGCATTCAAACATATAACTCAAAAAGTATTTAAACATTTGGATATTGTGTGATTAACCTCAGCTATTAATTACATGTTTAATGAGCATTAATAATTGTTAATCATTATGCGCATATGAATAATGTATCTTTCAACAGCAACAAGCTCTATTAAAATGTAAATGGTTACTTCCAAACATTCGAACACACAAATAAAACAATATATTCTTCGCTCAATAAAAGATAAAACAGTAGAATGCTTCTGAATAGAGAAAGAAGCACAAATGGTTAATGCATATTTTAGAACACATTCAAATAAAACAATATATTCTTCACACTGTAAATATAGATTTTAATTTTACAACTCAGTAGTGAACTGTAACAAAGCAGCTAAATAGTCCGGGTGCTACAGTAATAATTCTCCACAGAGCAGCTGAGATTACATTTTAATTTAATAAACTGATGATTAAAGCTGCATTAGGACACTTTGCACAGTAGGCTGCTTCACTTTATTTCCACTAATGCTGTGAAGTGGCTGCAACAAAGTGCACAAAGTCACAGAAAGCTGTGGATTTGTGAGCGTTCTTTCTGCCTGTGGTTTGATGGTGACGTGACGCTGTGATTAACATTCTGCATTGACTGCATGCTGATGGCGGTTCGAGCTGTGACCTTTGTCTGTGCACATTCATTCAGAAGAGATTTCTGCACAACAAAACAATCCACTGATGCAGGAAGCCTGTCAGAAGCAAGGCAATAAGTGAGAAGGGTTCAAGTCCCTGCAGTGCACAATGGTCAAAAGAAAGCACTAATAATTTACAATTAAAAATGAAAACAACCCCCCCCACACACACAAAAAAAACTAACTAAAAATTATGCAGTGATCCTTATCATAGCTGCATTAGTGCTTTCTGCAATGTGATGAACACTTGTAAACAGATGTTCCGTTTTTTCAGGGTTTAGGTGAAGAACTCAAACAATATGTTCACTCTCTCAGGAGCAAAATATCATTTAAACATTTTTATAATTCAGGCTTGTTTTGGATCAGTTGACCTCGTAGGAGAACCAACCAGAGTCACCACGGCAGACCCAGTGTGGAACCACGTGTTGAACTGGCACAGGTTTTCACACCTACAGTCTATTCAGAGGGAACCAGAGCACCCGGAGGGAACTCACACAAACAATCAGATGCCACACAGAAAGGACCAGCTGGAATTCAAACCTGGGACCATCCTGCTGTGACGCCACAGTGTTAACCACTAAGCCACTGCACCGACCACTGCTAACGGTCAGATGGCAGTGGCTCGATAGACCCCAGCAAGTCTAAAAAGATCTGTCTGCAGACAGTCTCGCTCTCTCTCTCTCTGTGTGTCTTTCAGCTGCTCTGTCACATTGTTCCTCAGGAAGCCTGAAGCCATTAATTATGGCAGCGAGTTCTCAGTTTCAATAGCAGTACTTTGGCGCTCGCTGACATCCAAACTGTCAGTTTAATCACAGAGCGCCGTCACCCAGGCCGGCCACGCCAGGGAGGCTCGGCCTCAGCGGCTCACACACTACAAGAAATATCAGCAGCGTGTACAGGAACAAGACACTTAAATGTCAACTTATCAACACAGCCGAGTGCAAACACAACATTCATGTTTTGTTCAATTATCCACTAAGATGTCTCAAATACCTTAAAAAACACACCCACAAATGAACGTGTCTGGACGTTTTGTTCCATGACATAAAACACTGTTTTTGGATCACAGTGACAAAAAAACAAACTTGTGCCCGACAAGCCTCCTCTGTGGTCTCAGATTTGATTGAGTTTTACCCGAGGCCATCAAATATGGTCATTGAGTTTGCAAAGACCCGCCCTATTACTGCCAGAGTCTTCAAATTCACAGGGGACATTCTTGGGACACAGAACTTGGACAAGTTCAAAAATGGCTAACCTTGACCTATTTTAAGAGGTCAAAATGTCACATTCTGTTTCATCCTGTTCTGTTTTTTTGAGGGTCAGGGGTGACAGCCAGTCGGAGTCAAGCGGCACTGTGACATCAGTCGCTGGTCTTGGTAGCTGCAAACTCTGTTTCATTTGAATGAATGAATGATTTCTGTTGTGGTTTGAGTTCTGATGTGGCCCCAAATGCAGAGAACAGGCAGGATATGTTTAAACAATTCTTTAATCAAAGCCAAATTTCAGTCCAGGGTCATGCATGGGTGATCAAAAGTCCAAACATCCACAGGCTTAACTGAAGAAACAGACAGGCAGTGTCAAGTAGCAGCACATAGACATAAGTTGAGTGGGTCATCCTTACAATAGTGGGCAGGTGCACAGACGTCTGAATGAACACAGGTGCGAGAGAAAACAGGGAAAAAAAGCAAACCAAATAAGAACAGAGGAGACCATGTCAAAGAAAACTGAACATTCTTATTGTGTGAACTGGATTTAACTCTGTTTTTTGTTTCCTCAGCTGGCCGCGCCCAGTATCACCACCTGTTTTGCCCTTGCGGAGCCTTCAGACCCACTGGCCTTGCTTGGAACAAACACTGGACCACCCTGAACTTTGCACTTTTTTTAAATAAATTACTTTATTCATTTTTACTAAAAGCATACATCTTTTGCAACTTTTTGCTGTCACCTTTTGTCTTTGAAATCAGAGTCAAATGTAAAGAAGATTCATCTATCAAGATATCTCCACAACATTATGGAGTCATGAGATTGCTAGACAGAGGTGATTGGCAACACATGTGTCTTTGCAGCTGGGCCATGATCAATGATTGTGACACTTGGATGCTAGCCACTGAACTAAGGTGATGCTCAGTACCTGTCACGCTCTGTCTCTTCAGAGGATCTTTATGTACCCCTGGAATGACTTTATATCAGTTACACATAAATTGTATCACTTGCATAATGGAACATCAATGACTATATTTTGTCTGTGTGGTGTACTTCTGTCTGCATGATGCCTCTGTGTTTAGGACACAACAACTGGAAGAGCTCAACAACACGCCTCCCTGCAAGTTGCCATCCATCAGCTATAGCCAACTAAAGATGGAGAGTTGGGTGTAGTCTGGAAGGAACAACTGGAAGCAGGTATCTCAAGTGTTTTGTGACCCAAGAATTCAAGGATTAAAGGTCAGCTTTGTAGTATTAGTAAGTCCACCAATGGTGTATGGGAATGAGACAAGACATGGGCAGTGAAGGGAGTGCAGGAGAAGAAGTTGGATATATTGGAACAGAACATAATTATAACATTGGTGACCGCGGGAGAAGAAGTTGGATATATTGGAACAGAACATAATTATAACATTGGTGACTGTGAACTGTTGGCCATCAAGGTGTCCCTGGAGGAGTGGTGATGTTGGTTAGAGGGGGCTCAAGAGCCGTTCCAGGTCTGGACAGTCCATAAGAATTTAGAATATTTAAAGTCTGCTCAATTTGAATGCTAGACAGACCTGCTGGGCCATTTTCTTTAGCCCCGTTGACTTTGTGCTGTCTGACTGCCCCGGTTCCAAGAAGACAAAACCAGACTTGCTTTCTTGCTCATTCGACCCGGATAATCTTACCAATGAGGCTAAAACCATTCTGCCAGCAAAGTGTTTTATCTCTCTTCTCATCTGGGATATTGAAGCCAAAGTCAAAGCCACTGAGATTATCTCCCCACCTTCTGATAATCCTCAGGAGAAATTGTTCATGGTGGTGGTGGTGGTGATGGTGGTGGTGGGGTGTTATTGAATGGGCTCATACCAACAAAGCGTCGTGTCATCCGGGTATCAACAAAACATTGTTTGTAGTACAGCAATAGTTTTGGTGGCCATGTCTGTTAAAAGATGTCAGGGAGTTTGTAAATGCATGTCATATATGTGGTGTGTTTAAATCATAGGAACCCACAGGGTAAATCATCACCACTGTCTGTACACAAGCAACTGTCTACCCATATGGCTATAGATTTTGTCACTGGACTCCTGAATTCCCACGGCAACACAGTCATTCTGACCATAATGAACAGATTTTCTAAGATGGCACATTTTATTCCCTTGCCAAAGCTTCCCTCAGCCAAAGAAATGGTTCTGTCTTCGGGTACCATGGTTTCCCTCTGGTCATTGTGTCGGAATGGGGCCTGCGATTTGTGTCCCAGTTCTGGTCACAGTATTGCAGACTCCTGGAAGCTACTGTAAACCTGTCCTCCAGCCAACACCCTCAGTCCAATGGACAGATAGAACGCATCAACCAGGATTTCGAGAAGGGACTCTGCATCATGTCCTTGCAATGTCCCATGTCCTGGTTGGAATATCTACTTTGGGTGGAATTGGCACATAACACCTTACCATCTTCTTCAAGTTTCTCCCATTCCATATAGTCCATGGCTATCAACCGTTTCTATTTCCTACCACAGACTCTGATTCCCAGGTCCTGTCCACTTTGGCCATGGTGAAGAAGTGCAGGAGAACCTGTGAGCAGACCTGCCAAGTCCTCATCAAGTCGTTGGTGGTCTACAAGGCAGCTGTGGATTGCAAAAGGACTCCCGCTCCCCCTATATTCCTGCCCAGAAAGTCTGGGTATGAACCAAGCACCTGCCACTACGTTTGGACTCCAGGAAGCTCACTCCCAGGTTTATTTGACTCTTTCTTATCTCCAAGGTAGTTCACCCAATGGCTGTCAGGCTGAAAGTCCCCAGGGCCATGCGCGTCCACCGTACGATCCATATCAGTCATGTCAAGCCAGTGAGGTCCAACATGGCCTGTCTTCCAGCCGAGCTCCCTCCATCCATTCAGTTCATCGACTGCAGTCCTGCATTCACTGTGCAGCAGCTCCTGTCTGCTCATCATTGGGTACTTGGTTGACTGTGAAGGGTATGGTCTGGACGAACGGTCATAGATATCGTCTTGTTTTGGACCCTGGCCTCATTCAGGACTTCCATGCCTCAAACCTTGCTGCTGCTGGGGGTACTGTTGCTGCTGACTGTACTGTTGCTGCTGACTGTACTGTTGCTGCTGACTGTACTGTTGCTGCTGCTGGGGGTACTGTTGCTGCTGACTGTACTGTTGCTGGTGGCTGTTCTGTTGCAGGTGACTGTACTGTTACTGGTCTTGGGAGTACTGTTGCTGCTGGCTGTACTGTTGCTGCTGTTAGTGGTTCTGTTGCTGGTGACTGTACTGTTGCTGGTGACTGTACTGTTGCAGGTGACTGTACTGTTACTGCTCTTCGGAGTACTGTTGCTGCTGTTGGGGGTACTGTTGCTGCTGACTGTACCATTCAATTCAATTTATTTTCATTTATATAGTGCCACATCACAACAAAGTTGTCTCAAGGTGCTTCACACAAGGAAGGTCTAACCTTACCAACCCACAGAGCAGCAGTGGTAAGGAAAAACTCCCTCTGAGGAAGGAACCTCAAGCAGACCAGACTCAAAGGGGTGACACTCTGCTTGGGCCATGCTACTGACACAAATTACAGTCCAAAAAGCTGTCCTCCACAGCTGGTATTTCTAGACTGATAGTAATGGGCACGCTAGCGGGCCCAACACTAACCTCGCCTGGAGTGCCCGTAACATCTATCTCCACTGAGTTACAACCCCAATTCCAATGAAGTTGGAACGTTGTGTAAAATGTAAATAAAAACAGAATACAATGATTTGCAAATCCTCTTCAACCTATATTCAGTTGAATACACCACAAAGACAAGATATTTAATGTTCAAAGTGATTTGCTCTGGTCTGGTTTCTCGTCATGTAAGACACTATAATTCCTGTGATTTTCCACTTGTTAGAAAGTCTATTTGGATTTCTGTTTCTCCAATGCTGTCAATCACAAGCTATTTGGCATTTTTTTTTTCTGTGGACAAGTTCAGTATTGCTAATTCAAACTCTTTTCTGAGCTCTTGCTCCCACTTTCATCCTATATATATGTCTCTTTTTGGACACTTCTGCATATTATCATGTACAACTCCAATTCCAATGAAGTTGGGGTGTTGTGTAAAATGTAAATTAAAACTGAATATGATTTGCAAATCCTCTTCAACCTATATTCAATTGAAAACACCACAAAGACAAGATATTTAATGTTCAAACTGATAAACATTATTGTTTTTGTGCAAATATTTGCTCATTTTGAAATGGATGCCTGCAACACGTTTCAAAAAAGCTGGGACAGTGGTATGTTTACCACTGTGTTACATCACCTTTCCTTCTAACAACACTCAGTAAGCATTTGGGAACTGAGGACACTAATTGTTGAAGCTTTGTAGGTGGAATTGTTTCCCATTCTTGCTTGATGTACGACTTCAGTTGTTCAACAGTCCAGGATCTTCGTTGTCATATTTTGCACTTCATAATGCGCCACACATTTTCAATGGACGACACCTCTGGACTGCAGGCAGGCCAGTCTAGTACCTGCATTCTTTTACTACGAACCCACACTGTTGTAACACATGCAGAATGTGGCTTGGCATTGTCTTCCTGAAATAAGCAGGGATGTCCCTGAAAAAGATGTTGCTTGGGTTGCAGCATGTGTTGCTCCAAAACCTGGATGTACCTTTCAGCACTGATGGTGCCATCACAGATGTGTAAGTTGCCCATGCCATGGGCACTAACACACCTCCATACCATCACAGATGCTGGCTTTTGAACTTTGCACTGGTAAGAATCTGGATGGTGTTTTTCCTCTTTTGTCCGGAGGACACGACGTCCATGATTTCCAAAAACAATTTGAATTGAGGACTCATCAGACCACAGCACAGTTTTCCACTTTCCGTCTGTCCATTTCAAATGAGATCAGGCCCAGAGAAGGCGGTGGCATTTCTGGATGTTGTTAATGTATGGCTTTCGTTTTACCTGGTAGAGTTTGAACTTGCACTTGTAGATGTAGCAACGAACTGTGTTAACTGACAATGGTTTTCTGAAGTGTTCCTGAGCCCACGCAGTAAGATACTTTACACAATGATGTCAGTTTTTAATGCAGTGTCACCTGAGGATCGAAGGTCACGGGCATACAATGTTGGTTTTCAGCCTTGCCACTTACGTGTAGAAAGTTCTCCAGATTCTCTGAATCTTCTGATTATATTATGGACTGTAGATGATGGAATCCCTAAATTCCTTGCAACTGAACGTTGAGAAACATTGTTATTAAACTGTTGGACTATTTTGTTCATGCAGTTGTTCACAAAGAGGTGATCCTCGCCCCATCTTTGCTTGTGAACGGCTGAGCATTTTGGGGATGCTCCTTTAATACCCAATCATGACACTCACCTGTTTCCAATTAGGTGTTCTTTGAACATTCATCAACTTTTCCAGTCTTTTGTTGCCCCATCACAACTTTTTTGAAATGTGTTGCCGCATCCGTTTCAAAATGAGCAAATATTTGCACAAAAACAACAAAGTTTATCAGTTTGAACATTAAATATCTTGTCTTTGTGGTGTATTCAATTGAATATAGGTTGAAGAGGATTTGCAAATCATTGTATTCTGTTTTTATTTACATTTTACACAACATCCCAACTTCATTGGAATTGGGGTTGTAAGAAACTGTTTGGGCACATGGACACGGCTCTCTTCAAACAGCCACCCGAGCTACCAGCATCATGCAGAATTTACGTAAAGTGTAAAGTAGTGTACTTTGTGCACCACAAAATTCAAGAGTATAGCCAAGCAAGCACGAGCTAACCACTAACATATATGCTAACCACTCCTAAGGTTCACACAGGAGTAAATTAATGAGCTAAAATTCACAGCAGTTACACCATAGTATTAGACTGGCAAAAACAGAGATAAAAGAAACAGCGGGGGGGTTGACCTAGCTGACGCAAGCTAACCGCTAGTGAGAGCTAACCACTAGCGAGTCACAACAGGAGGTCTGTCGTTAAATAAGATTCCGAATAGATACACTTAAAACCAAAAGGAATGTGAATCAGAAATAAAAGAAATGAGGGCAACCTTGTAGGGATTGGAACAGCATCACAACAGTGCTGTTGCTGCTATTAGTGGTTCTGTTGCTGCTGACTGTACTGTTGCTGATGCTGACGGTATTGTTGCTGCTGACTGTACTGTTGCTGCTGTTGGTAGTCCTATTGCTGCCAACTTTACTGGTGTTGCTGTTGGTAGTACTGTTGTTGCTGTTGGGGGTATTGTTCCTGGTGACTGTACTGTTGCTGCTGTTGAGGATGCTGTTGCTGGTGGCTGTACTGTTTCTGCTGACTGTACTGTTACTGCTGCGAAGGGTACTGTTACTGGAGACTGTACTGTTGCTGGTGACTGTACTGTTGCTGCTGTTGGGGGTACTGTTGCTGCTTACTGTACTGTTGATGCTGTTGGTAGTACTGTTGCTGCTGACTGTACTGGTGTTGCTGACTGTACTGTTGTTGCTGTTGGGGGTACTGTTGCTGGTGACAAGTACTGTTGCTGCTGACTGTACTGTTACTACTGTTGGGGGTGCTGTTGCTTGTGAGTGTACTGTTTCTGCTGACTGTAATGTTTCTGCTGACTGTTCTGTTGCTGCTGGGGTACTCTTGCTGGTGACTGTACTGTTGCTGCTGTTGGGGGTCCTGTTGCTGGTTACATGTACTGTTGCTGCTGACTGTACTTTTGCTGCTGTTGGCAGTTCTGTTGCTGGTGACTGTACTGTTGCTGCTGTTGGGGGTAATGTTGCTGGTAACATGTATTATTGCTGCTGACTGTACTTTTGCTGCTGTTGGGGGTACTGTTGCTGGTGATGTGCTGTTGCTGCTGACTGTGGTGTTGTTACTGTTGGGGGTACTGTTGCTTGTGACTGCACTCTTTCTGCTGACTGTACTGTTGCTGTTGCTGGTGACTGTACTGTTGTTGCTGTTAGTGGTACTGTTGCTGCTGACTGCATTGTTGCTGGTGACATGTACCGTTGCTGCTGACTGTGCTGTTGCTGCTGTTGGTTGTTCTGTTGCTGGTGACTCTACAGTTGCTGGTAACTGTACTGTTGCTGCTGTTGGGGGTACTGTTGCTAGTGACATATACTGTTGCTGCTGTTGGTGGTTCAGTTGCTGCTGACTGCACTGTTGCTGGTGTTGGTTGTTCTGTTGCTGGTGACTCAACAGTTGCTAGTGACATGTACTGTTGCTGCTGTTGGTGGTTCTGTTGCTGGTGATTGTACTGTTGCTGCTGCTGTTGGGGGTACTGTTACTGGTGACATGTGCTGTTGCTGGTGACTGTACTGTTGCTACTGCTGGGGGTAATGTTGCTTATGGCTGTACTGTTTCTGCTGACTGTAATGTTTCTGCTGACTGTTCTGCTGCTACTGGGGGTACTGTTGCTGCTGAATGTACTCAGTGGTGGGCACAGATAACCAAAAAATTTACTTCAATAACAGATAATCAGATAACTGAAAAGTTATCTTCGATAAAGCTAAAACGATAAACCACCCAAAATGTATCGGAAAGATAACCGATAAATTCCAGTATTGTCTCCGGTACACTTGCAACTACTAAACAAGCTGATTTTGAGTTTTAACACAACGATCGCTTTTGGAAGCATTAAAGGTGACAGCAGACCCAAACAATGAGTCAGCACTTCTATCTTTCAGCGTCGTACCTCCTGCTGGAAGCTTCAGTTTACTACATGGCTTCCAGCACAGAAGCAGCTGAGAGGAGCTGCAAAGCTCAACTCTCTATTGAATCACAACAGGCCGAGGTCTTGGAAAATAAAGCAATGCTGAGTTATGGTTTGGTGTATAAATAAAATGAATACTGATAGAATAACTCCATTAATGTCAATTCTGTCATTTGTGCAAAGTTAAGATATAACATATGTCTTTTAATGTTGAATAATGCACTAATTCTGAAGTTTTGTAACAAACACAGACAGATGGTATTCTGGGTAAAATGTGCCTCTGCTCACACTGATTGGTTGATTCATTCTATGTAAACCAACACGTTAATGTGAGGTGTGTCGTGCGCTGGAGTTTACAGATAAATGTGTTTTTGTAAAATATGCTATTTTGTATTTGTAAAAAAAAAAAAGAAGGCATTATCAAAAAAAAAAAAAAAAAGCCAAGTTATAATTAGATAACCGTCTGATATAACCGGTGTCAAAATAAATAGAACACTGCCATGATCTACTGGTGCCAGTGCGAGTTTTGGCCCCTTTTCATCTGATTTTTCAATTGTGCGAGAATTTTTTTGGATCGCACAGAGTTTCAGATTAATCCCGCGTCTTGCATAGTTTGGTATACATGGAGTAACGAGCTGAAGGGCTACAAGCATCCAACCTCTTGCACTGTGCATGTGCAAACACCACAGACCTGTCTTGTAATGCTTTTTGTTTGTTTGTTTGTTTGTTTGTTTAAACTTTGATGTCTCCCATCGAGAGTTTTTGTAAATTAAGTTTGAAAAAAAAAAAAGCTTCTGTTTACGTTTTGCTTCTGGAAAAAAGAGTCCGACATGTGGTTTTTGAACGTACAATGTGTGTGAGAACATAAATTGTGCACTCTGAACTTTTACACCGTGCAGTTCTGTGGTACAGCTGAGCTGGAACCAAGTACAGTGATTGAAAATATCATAGTGTCTGCCCAGCTTCAGTCTGAATACTGCCATGAACACTACTCGCCAGTAGATGACAGTGGAGACCATGAAAACTTGCAAACACAAAATTCCAGATCATCTGTGTTGCTACTTGCTACATTTAAGATGCGTGGAATTTAATAAAAGCAAACACAATAACAACGTCAATAAACCCAGAGAATATATTCACAAGAGTTTTAGGCGCTACAGTTTAATGCTGTTGTCCTGATCAGAGTGTCTCAAATGCATTCTCCTGTTGTGAACGTACTGAGATTACCCTATCACCCATAATGCACCTGGAAACAGCATACCCATCCTAAAACCTTAAAAATTAGCGCATTACTTTAAAACTAAAACATATATCTGATATTTTCACTTTATAAAACTTCAGAAGTGATGTTAATTTAAATACAGTCAACAAAAATATAAACGCAACACTTTTGGTTTTGCTCCCATTTTGTATGAGATGAACCCAAAGATCTAAAACTTTTTCCACATACACAATATCACCATTTCCCTCAAATATTGTTGACAAACCAGTCTAAATCTGTGATAGTGAGCACTTCTCCTTTGCTGAGGTAATCCATCCCACCTCACCGGTGTGCCATATCAAGATGCTGATTAGACACCATGATTAGTGCACAGGTGTGCCTTAGACTGCCCACAATAAAAGGCCAGTCTGAAAGGTGCAGTTTTGTTTTATTGGGGGGGATACCAGTCAGTATCTGGTGTGACCACCATTTGCCTCATGCAGTGCAACACATCTCCTTCGCATAGAGTTGATCAGGTTGTCAATTGTGGCCTGTGGAATGTTGGTCCGCTCCTCTTCAATGGCTGTGCAAAATTGCTGGATATTGGCAGGAACTGGTACATGCTGTCGTATACGCCGGTCCAGAGGATCCCAAACATGCTCAATGGGTGACATGTCTGGTGAGTATGCCGGCCATGCAAGACCTGGGACATTTTCAGCTTCCAAGAATTGTGTACAGATCCTTGCAACATGGGGCCGTGCATTATCCTGCTGCAACATGAGGTGATGTTCTTGGATGTATGGCACAACAATGGGCCTCAGGATCTCGTCACGGTATCTCTGTGCATTCAAAATGCCATCAATAAAATGCACCTGTGTTCTTTGTCCATAACAGACGCCTGCCCATACCATAACCCCACCGCCACCATGGGCCACTTGATCCACAACATTGACATCAGAAAACCGCTCACCCACATGACGCCACACACGCTGTCTGCCATCTGCCCTGAACAGTGTGAACCGGGATTCATCCTTGAAGAGAACACCTCTCCAACGTGCCAAACACCAGCAAATGTGAGCATTTGCTCACTCAAGTCGGTTACGATGACGAACTGGAGTCAGGTCGAGACCCTGATGAGGACGACGAGCATGCAGATGAGCGTCCCTGAGACGGTTTCTGACAGTTTGTGCAGAAATTCTTTGGTTATGCAAACTGATTGTTTCAGCAGCTGTCCGAGTGGCTGGTCTCAGACGATCTTGGAGGTGAACATGCTGGATGTGGAGGTCCTGGGCTGGTGTGGCTACACGTGGTCTGCAGTTGTGAGGCTGGTTGGATGTACTGCCAAATTCTCTGAAAGGCCTTTGGAGACGGCTTATGGTAGAGAAATGAACATTCAATACACGAGCAACAGCTCTGGTTGACATTCCTGCTGTCAGCATGCCAATTGCATGCTCCCTCAAATTTTGCAACATCTGTGGCATTGTGCTGTGTGATAAAACTGCACCTTTCAGAGTGGCCTTTTATTGTGGGCAGTCTAAGGCACACCTGTGCACTAATCATGGTGTCTAATCAGCATCTTGATATGGCACACCTGTGAGGTGGGATGGATTATCTCAGCAAAGGAGAAGTGCTCACTATCACAGATTTAGACTGGTTTGTGAACAATATTTGAGGGAAATGGTGATATTGTGTATGTGGAAAAGGTTTTAGATCTTTGAGTTCATCTCATACAAAATGGGAGCAAAACCAAAAGTGTTGTGTTTATATTTTTGTTGAGTATACATACATACAATGAAACTTGTCAGAAATAAGTTTGATTAAAATTTGAACCATAAGTTAAAAATGTATACCTCTGAATGACTTGGGTGATATTGGCCGCGTATTAGTATGTGGTTAAAAGAAATTATTTTTTCTTTGGTGACCAGTTCTCCTTTGCCTGCAGAGGATAGAGCAGTTTCTTCTAGAAGCAGCTCTCCTCTGTTTGCAGGGGGTAGAACGACACATCTGTTCACCTTTTAAAAATTATCGGACAAACATTTATCGGAAGATAATTAGTCCGACAATGGCTTTCAAAGTTATCTGAAAAGATAATCCGATAATGAAAACTTTATCTTCGATAATTATCGGTTATTGGATTATCGGAACTGTGCCCACCACTCACTGTACTGTTGCTGCTGTTGGTGGTTCTGTTGTTGGTGACTGTACTGTTGCTCCTGACTGTGCTGTTGCTGCTGCTGGTGGTTCTGTTGCTGGTGACTGTACTGTTGAAACACAAAGGAGGGGTTGGGGTTGGGGGGATCATGCTTCATGGTTGCAGATGAGTTCATATCAGTCTCTGTCTGTGTGTGCGTAGAGTCTGTCGGGGAGGGAAATGAAGAGGCAACCAAATGCTTCACCAAGGCCACTGAAATCCTTCTGGAGAAAAAACAGTTGGTATTCTGACCTTCGGCAGGTGATAAGGCTGCCATGTTTGGATTAGGCAGAGAGACACAGAATTCCAAAACAGAATTCTTTACTGTCCAGATCCAATTGTGAATATTCAGTGGTCTCCAACATCAATTTCTTTGCAGGGCAGACAATTGCTCCAAGATGGTTTCCAAAAGTTAACGCAGTCTGATATTGTACCACCTTGCCCACCTCACTAATCATGACAGACAGATGTGGGGTTGTGATTTTGGTTGCAGCCATCTTGCCAATTTTCCGGTAGGTATAATTAAGCAGCAAAAGACCTCCTACCATAAAGGCAAATAAGAATAAATCCTCAACGTCTTCCACGGAGAGTGGTGCCAAGCACGCAACGCGCCACTTCTCCCAGGCGTCAAGAACATAGCCCACAGGATAGGTTCCTTCTGGGCACGCAGGGTCCCCTAGCCCCGATTCCTTGTTGAAAAACGGTGTCAATAGCACTGAGAGATCAGCTGATCAATTCAATGATTATTCCAAATATAGTTTGAAGAATACACAGTCTGGTGAAGCTGGGACAGAGATAGAGAAAAACACACAAGGAGAGGAGAGAGGTGGAGCCCTTGCCGGAGTCCCAAGCGTTATGG
This sequence comes from Thalassophryne amazonica, assembly GCF_902500255.1. Taxonomy (NCBI): domain Eukaryota; kingdom Metazoa; phylum Chordata; class Actinopteri; order Batrachoidiformes; family Batrachoididae; genus Thalassophryne; species Thalassophryne amazonica. The sequence goes on from NC_047114.1 coordinate 11,443,507, forward strand.
AATGCGTTATATGTTATGGCGACTGGAATGTGTGCTGGTGCTCTGCTTACTGGCTCCCTTCCACCCTCCCTTGCCTTTGTCTCCAGAAACCGTGCTGGTGGATGGGTTTGGATCTTCCACATCACTGTCTGAGGCAATGTGTTGTGTCTGTTACTGTGGCTGGGGGGAAACTTTGAAAGCCTGGAACAGCAACAGAAAAAAATGGGACAAAAATTGGAAACTTAACTCTGTTGTTATGTGTCGGACGCAGCTCGGAGAACCGACCAGCGTTTGAAGGACCCAGTATGAAATAAGCAGAGCACGGTACAAAGGCTAACTGAATTTAATACATAACAGTGAAAATGTGATAACAAAAAGGTGCGGCCTGGCGTGGTGCGCTCCCAGCAGCGCTAACGGTCCGGAGCCAGAAGCTGTTTCGGACCCAAGGACCCCGCCGACACCCCCCAGGTGGCCGCAACAACCGAGTCTGTGAAAGAAGGAACCATTATGTGAGTCCACACTCTACACACAGAACACTTAAAGGTGTACAAACAGCAAACACTTCCTGGCTTGATTACTGATCAGCTTCCCAACCTGCAGGCATGGAACATCCCGTTCACAAAACTCCACCGCAGTGGAAGCTGATACATGACTAACATACAGCTCAATACAATAAGGTGTGAGGGACACCACATTTACTGACTGTATAACTGTTAGTCACAAAATCCAACGTACCTCAGGAAGTGTGCTGACGAGCGTGAGACCTCACCCCCTCCTCTTTCACAGACCGTGCATCAAACCTGGACATTCTCAGCGTCCGCTGCTGATGAGATGGCTCCCGAGACGACGATCTCACCCGTCTGGTCACAAGGTCGAGTCTCTGGCAAATACACACTGTGCACTCCAGTCTTAAATGCCAACATGCTCCAATCCATCCAGATGCACCTCAGCTGTGAGTCCTGACGAGTCGCAGGTGATCAGGGTGAGGTCCTGACAGCCTCAGCAACACAGCCACTCAGTCCCAAATGCACGCCACCTGGGAGGAAAACAAACAGACAAACAAACCGGCAGCCAGGCCCCCCCCAGCCATATAACAGTACCCCACCCTCACAGGAAGCCTCCCGGCGACCACACACACCTGGCCCAGGAGAAACACCCCCCTCCAGGGACCATGGCTGGAAACCGCGTCTGCGTTCGTCCTCCAACAGACTGGTTGAACTGGCTGCATCTTTGCCCTTGTTTGACAGTCTCAGCACAGGTGTGGCCAGGAGTTCCCACACCTGTGCGGTCAGCCTTTAACCAAACATGTGTGATTAGTCATAACACAAAACAACCAAAACACCCCCCCCCCGCCCCAGGGGACTGTCCCATCAAACCCCAGGGAAGGGGAGAAAAGAAAAACAACCCACATGTAAACTCACAAACAAAAATGCCAAAATACCCCCCCTCCTCCCCCCCAAACGACACGCAGGGACCAACACCCCCCAGAGGGCCACCCGCCAGCTCCAGGAGTAATAACCACGGCCGAGGTCCCTCTGGGATCCACCGTCACCCACGGGGACTACCAGCGCCCCCCAGAGGACCACTCGTCAACCCCAGGAGACGCCTCCCCTCACGACCAATGGACCCAGCCCCGGCCGTCCACGGCTAGATGGACCCAACGCCTTTTCCCCCCCAGAGGACACCACAGTCAAACCCTGAGGGCGGAAACTGGGGGAGGGAAAACAAAAAAAAACCCAAACCCCCCCCCCTCCCCTCCCGGGTGCAGAGGCCACCTGGGAAACGCCCAGCACAACCTAACTGCACCCCTCCAGCAATGCCGACACTACGGCACACCCGGCTGGAGTCAGAGGAGAAGAGAGGGCACAACAAAAAACAAAGAGAAAAAAACAACCCAAATACCACCCCATCACCCCCCAGGGGACCGCTCCATCTAACCCCGGGGATGTGAAACAAAAAGAAACAAAAGAAAAAAAAACAGACCAACACACAGTTGTTTGGGTCCCCGTTTTTCTTTTTTTTTTTTTTTGTTCTTGGTTAGCAAAGGCTACAGGGTCACACCCCCAGACAAATAGTGGACAACAAAAAAAAAAGCCCACACAAAAACCAACTCAAAAAACACCCACACAAAATGAACTAACACAAAACAAATCAGTGAGTTATACCGTCAAGCTCAACCAAATGGAACACACCTGTTCCTACTCCAGAGCTTGACGGTACCGTGATTCAGTCACCACAAGGGGGAACCAGAGTGCTAAAAATGAAAAAACCCCTTGGGCGACAGAAAAAAACAAACGAGCTGCTTTTGTGTGCGCAGCTGAGTGCAACACACAACCAAAATGTGCTCAACTAAATAACGCCGGAGCTGATACAACAGACGCAGTAGTTACCTTTATCCGGGGAAACGGGGCTACGACTGTAACACAGGAAGCCCAGCGACCCGTGCTAACAGAGCTCCGCCGTGCGCGTGAACCCATTACAAACGCACTCTTGCAGCTCCCGTTTACACCTCCCATCCGGTCGGAGTGTGACGCGAAGCCGTCGCCAGTCACACTCCACCACGATCCACGGATGAGGCACAACACAGGAACACGGCTGCAAGAGAGCACAAATTAGTATCCAGTAATGGGTCTCACACACGCACCTTCCGGGCGGAGAGCCCCGCAACTGATCCGGATAACCACTGAACGTCTGCTGCCGCCTTCCCGGCGCGTTACCGTCTCTGCTAACGCTGGGTCCGTGATGTTTGGCCAGAGACTACTGTTATGTGTCGGACGCAGCTCGGAGAACCGACCAGCGTTTGAAGGACCCAGTATGAAATAAGCAGAGCACGGTACAAAGGCTAACTGAATTTAATACATAACAGTGAAAATGTGATAACAAAAAGGTGCGGCCTGGCGTGGTGCGCTCCCAGCAGCGCTAACGGTCCGGAGCCAGAAGCTGTTTCGGACCCAAGGACCCCGCCGACACCCCCCAGGTGGCCGCAACAACCGAGTCTGTGAAAGAAGGAACCATTATGTGAGTCCACACTCTACACACAGAACACTTAAAGGTGTACAAACAGCAAACACTTCCTGGCTTGATTACTGATCAGCTTCCCAACCTGCAGGCATGGAACATCCCGTTCACAAAACTCCACCGCAGTGGAAGCTGATACATGACTAACATACAGCTCAATACAATAAGGTGTGAGGGACACCACATTTACTGACTGTATAACTGTTAGTCACAAAATCCAACGTACCTCAGGAAGTGTGCTGACGAGCGTGAGACCTCACCCCCTCCTCTTTCACAGACCGTGCATCAAACCTGGACATTCTCAGCGTCTGCTGCTGATGAGATGGCTCCCGAGACGACGATCTCACCCGTCTGGTCACAAGGTCGAGTCTCTGGCAAATACACACTGTGCACTCCAGTCTTAAATGCCAACATGCTCCAATCCATCCAGATGCACCTCAGCTGTGAGTCCTGACGAGTCGCAGGTGATCAGGGTGAGGTCCTGACAGCCTCAGCAACACAGCCACTCAGTCCCAAATGCACGCCACCTGGGAGGAAAACAAACAGACAAACAAACCGGCAGCCAGGCCCCCCCCAGCCATATAACATCTGTTGAATCTTTGAACCAGTTCGAACCAGTTTTCAGGCACTTCTAAACAAATAATAAATGAAAATATATGACTATTTAAATAAAGTAAATAGCTGATACCAAAAGAAAAAAATAATAAAATAGGAAATTAACATACAAGTTAAATATAGCAAATACTTGATGCAACCTTTTACAAACCCTGATGAAACCCAAAATTTGCACTTGCTACTTCGTGAGATACGGGCTTAGTTAGAGGTTGATGTTGTGAAGTTCACCTCATCCTTTTTGGGGAACAGAGAAGAATATCAGAGCTTCAGTTGAGGGAAGGTCACTTAAGTAGTGAGGCACTAGTCCGTGAATAATTTTTTATAGGTTAATAGCAGAACCTTAAAATCTGATCTCACAGGGACAGAAAGCTAGTGAAGAGATGCCAAAATGGGTGTAATGTAGTCAAAATTTCTGCTTCCTGTCAAGTCTGGCAGCAGCATCTTGGATCAGTTGGAGATCCCTAATGCTGGAATGCAGTAAATCAGAAAATACAACATTGCAGTAGTCCAATCTAGAAGAAACAAACATGAATCAGGGTCTCACCATCAGCCATAGACAGGATGGGACAAATCTTCGCTATATTTCGCAGGTAGAAGAAAGCAGTCCTAGTAATATCTCTTATGTGGAGGTCAAAGGGCAATGTAGGATCAAAAATTACACCAAGGTTCTGCACTTTGTCAGTGTGATGTATGTCAAACGAGCCTAGGGTAAGCGTTAGCTGGTCAAATTGATGCCAATGTCTCACTGGACCAAGAACCATTATTTCAGTCTTAGCAGAGTTTAAAATTAGGAAAATGCTAGACATCCAGTGTTTCACTGAAGCAAGGTAATCTTCTAAGGATTTTATGTGGATGAGATTCCCAGCAGTTATCGGCATGTATAACTGAGTGTCATCAGCATAGCAATGAAAGGTAATCTTGAAATGCTGCAATATGTGCCCAAGGGGTGCTACATAAAGGGAGGAAAGAAGGGGGCCTAAAACGGATTTCGTTGCACTTGTTGGACCCCTTTGGAACCCCAAATTTCATGTCACTAAGGTTAGAGGTAGTGTTGTTGTACAAACCACAGTGAGAATGACTGGTCAAGTATGATGTCAACCATGCAAGGGCATTCCCAGTAATTCCAAAATGATTCTCCAGCCTCTTGAGTAGAATATGATGATCCACGGTATCAAACGCGGCACTGAGATCTAACAGCACCAGAACTGTAGTGGTATCTGAATCCATTGCAAGCAGAAGATCATTCACAACTTTAGTTAGAGCTGTCTCTGTGGAATGATATTTTCTAAAAGCAGAGACTGCAATGGCTCAATAAAGTTCATTCTCGCTAAGGTGGTCCATGAGCAGCGCTGCAAAAAACACCTTTTCCAGAATTTTAGAGCAAAATGATAGATTTGATATTGGGTTATAGTTTTTCATTACACTTAGGGTTAATAATAACATTTCTTAAGTAATGGTTTAATCACTGCAGATTTGAAACATTTAGGAACAGATCCAGAGGTTATTGACAGATTAATAATTTCCAGCACAGTCGGCCCAAGAGTGGGCCACAGGTCCTTAAACAGTTTTGTTGGTATGGGATCAAATAAACAGGTTGTACTTTGTAGACGTTACAAGTTTTGTCAGCACGCCTTGTGAGATACTATCAAATTCTGTAAATCTAGGTAATACCTCAGTGATTGCATCTACCTCAATAGCAGGGTGTAGTGGCTGGGTTAAGGCATGCTGGGATATGTTTAACCTAATGTTTTCTATTTACTTCTTGAAGTAACCTAAGAAATCTTGTGCTGTAAAATAAGACTGACTTACAGGTGGTTGTCCATGAATAAGTGTTGCCACCATGTTGAACAAGAACTTTGAGTAATACTTGTTTTTTGTCTTTAGAACATCTTTTGGCCTTGGGGAGTGAGGTTTCACAGCACGGTGCCTCCTGCTGGCAGCCCTACACCAGTACTACATAGATGCTAAACATCCACAGATTTATATGTGAAGCTCTCTCACTGAGTCTAAATATGGTAAATCAGCTGAATTTTTTCCCCCCTATTTGCATCATCTCCCTTATTAAACCACTACAGAGCTCCAGAGAGACAGTTTGTCCTGTCCTGTTGCCAGACTCCTATTATCCAGAGACAAAATTAGACATAAGAACCCTGAGCCCAAAGATGGAGTCATCCGGGTCAAGCTATGATGCTTGAAAACAGCACTTTGCATTTAACTTTATTTATTTTCTCTTCTTGGATGTATAGGTACAGTGTGGTCTGACCACATGTATCCCAAAAATAACCTTTGAAAATACAGTATCCTCTCAATTATAAGGGTCCATTCACACATAGTACGAATAAGTGCGAATCACTGTGGAACAGCTCGTATGAGCGAACCACGAAAACATTGAGCCACGAAAACATTGCAGTGGGAACACAGTGCAAGCATGTGTAACCACATTGCGCAGCTGCTATGAAAAAAAAAAAGAAAAACACATGAAGGCACTGCGCTGCGGTGGTTTGAATCATATTTGTCTAATAGATTACAATTTGTTCATGTAAATGGGGAATCTTCTTCACAGACTAAAGTTAATTATGGAGTTCCACAAGGTTCTGTGCTAGGACCAATTTTATTCACTTTATACATGCTTCCCTTAGGCAGTATTATTAGACGGTATTGCTTAAATTTTCATTGTTACGCAGATGATACCCAGCTTTATCTATCCATGAAGCCAGAGGACACACACCAATTAGCTAAACTGCAGGATTGTCTTACAGACATAAAGACATGGATGACCTCTAATTTCCTGCTTTTAAACTCAGATAAAACTGAAGTTATTGTACTTGGCCCCACAAATCTTAGAAACATGGTGTCTAACCAGATCCTTACTGTGGATGGCATTACCCTGACCTCTAGTAATACTGTGAGAAATCTTGGAGTTATTTTTGATCAGGATATGTCATTCAAAGCGCATATTAAACAAATATGAAGGACTGCTTTTTTGCATTTACGCAATATCTCTAAAATCAGAAAGGTCTTGTCTCAGAGTGATGCTGAAAAACTAATTCATGCATTTATTTCCTCTAGGCTGGACTATTGTAATTCATTATTATCAGGTTGTCCTAAAAGTTCCCTAAAAAGCCTTCAGTTAATTCAAAATGCTGTAGCTAGAGTACTGACGGGGACTAGAAGGAGAGAGCATATCTCACCCATATTGGCCTCTCTTCATTGGCTTCCTGTTAATTCTAGAATAGAATTTAAAATTCTTCTTCTTACTTATAAGGTTTTGAATAATCAGGTCCCATCTTATCTTAGGGACCTCGTAGTACCATATCACCCCAATAGAGCGCTTCGCTCTCAGACTGCAGGCTTACTTGTAGTTCCTAGGGTTTGTAAGAGTAGAATGGGAGGCAGAGCCTTCAGCTTTCAGGCTCCTCTCCTGTGGAACCAGCTCCCAATTCAGATCAGGGAGACAGACACCCTCTCTACTTTTAAGATTAGGCTTAAAACTTTCCTTTTTGCTAAAGCTTATAGTTAGGGCTGGATCAGGTGACCCTGAACCATCCCTTAGTTATGCTGCTATAGACGTAGACTGCTGGGGGGTTCCCATGATGCACTGTTTCTTTCTCTTTTTGCTCTGTATGCACCACTCTGCATTTAATCATTAGTGATCGATCTCTGCTCCCCTCCACAGCATGTCTTTTTCCTGGTTCTCTCCCTCAGCCCCAACCAGTCCCAGCAGAAGACTGCCCCTCCCTGAGCCTGGTTCTGCTGGAGGTTTCTTCCTGTTAAAAGGGAGTTTTTCCTTCCCACTGTAGCCAAGTGCTTGCTCACAGGGGGCGTTTTGACCGTTGGGGTTTTACATAATTATTGTATGGCCTTGCCTTACAATATAAAGCGCCTTGGGGCAACTGTTTGTTGTGATTTGGCGCTATATAAAAAAATTGATTGATTGATTGATGCAACCCATGGGATTAAAACCTGCAATTTACAAAAGCTCTGATTGCCAATCAGAAACTTTACCACTGCGCTACCATCGCTGGCCTGTAAAAGGTGCAGAAAAATACCTGAAATCAACAAGGACATGGACGTATTTAAAAAATAAAACCGCACACCATAAAAAAAAACCCACAGCATTTTATTGAATCCCTCTTATCAAGTGGACAATACAAGTATGAACCATCTGTTCCTCTGTAGATTACCCATGGTCACAGACGCACAGTCATGAAATGACATGAATGAGAAGCAGGGCGCGCTTATTAGTTCCACATCTACTGGTCCAGTGTGTCCAGATAACCCTGTGTGCATGTCCAGCCCAACATGCATGACTTGTGGACAGCGCAGCACAGGACAGACACCGCGTCATATGGAACAAAGCTTACGTGGGTGACATGACATTCAGATCACCTGCTTTGTGTTATGATCTAATGGTCTGTATCACCTGGTCCAGCCTGTCAATGTCCGCGTCGTGCGCTTGCTCGCTGCAGCCGGTCACAACAGCAATATATGTTTTTATTTATGTCCACGGAAGGACAGCAAGCAGACACATGCGTGTCTCAGTGGACAGTTCATGTCCGTCCAAACACGGTATGTGTTCTCCAGCTGGGACATAACCCCTGTGGCTGTCGGTGGCCACGCTCACTGTCCATTCAGCACACACACCAACATATCATTTTGTTTGTGTTATGTGAGTCTCTGGTCAGCAGCTGACAGACACCTCGCTGTGCTGTGTGTGCTCAGACCTGCCTGTCCAGCCCCCATGTGATCATGTCTGTGCAGCACACATATCAGAATTTTATGCAAGTGTGCCCACCCCGACATGCCACATATGTCGGTTGTTACTATGTTACTATGAAGCCATGCTGTTGTAACACGTGCAGAATGTGGCTTGGCATTGTCTTGCTGAAATAAGCAGGGGTGTCCCTGAAAAAGACATTGCTTGGATGGCAGCATGTGTTGCTCCAAAACCTGGATGTACCTTTCAGCATTGATGGTTCCATCACAGATGTGTAAGTTACCCATGCAATGGGCACTAACACACCCCAATACCATCACAGATGCTGGCTTTTGAACTTTGCACTGGATGGTCTTTTTCCTCTTTTGTCTGGAGGACACGACATCCTTTTCACAGCACACTTTTCCACTTTGCATCTGTCCATTTCAAATGAGCTCGAGCCCAGAGAAGGCGGCCGCGTTTCTGGATGTTGGTGATGTACGGCTTTCACTTTGCATGGTAGAGTTTTAACTTGCACTTATAGATGTAGTGACGAACTGTGTTAACTGACAATGGTTTTCTGAGGTGTTCCTGAGCCCACGTGGTAAGATCCTTTACACAATGAGGTTGGTTTTTAATGCACTGCCGCCTGAGGGATCAAAGGTCATGGGCATTCAATGTTGGTTTTCAGCCTTGCCACTTACGTGCCAAAGGTTCTCCAGATTCTCTGAATCTTCTGATTATATTATGGACTGTAGATGATGGAATCCCTAAATTCCTTGCAATTGAACATTGAGAAACATTGTTCTTAAACTGTTGGACTATTTTTTCACGCAGTTGTTCACCCCATTTTTGCTTGTGAACGGCTGAACCTTTTGAGGATGCTCCTTTTATACCCAATCATGACACTCACCTGTATCCAAACAGGTGTTCTTTGAGCATTCATCAACTTTCCCAGTCTTTTGTTGCCCTGTCCCAACTTTTTCAAAATGTGTTGCAGGCATCCATTTCAAAATGAGCAAATATTTGCACAAAAACAATAAAGTTTATCAGTTTGAACATTAAATAACTTGTCTTTGTGGTGTATTCAATTGAATATGGGTTGAAGAGGATTTGCAAATCATTGTATTCTGTTTTTATTTACATTTTACACAACGTCCCAACTTTATTGGAATTGTGGTTGTACCAGTCTTATAATTTCAGTATGAGAACTTTTTACTATCATGTGTCATGCTATGCATGTCCTTAAATGAAGGCCAGAAGAACTTCAGGTGTTTTCTCATTTGAACTCCAGACAGTGTCTGCACCTGACTGCCCAGGGTCTCTAACCCTCCTCCTGGAGGTCACCTGGCCTGTATCTGTTCCATATTTACCTGCTGCAACCACAGCTGACTAGTCAAATCTGATGTTTCCTGACTCTTAAGTGGCTGAAGCCAACTTACTTAATTAATTAGCAGTTGGTGGAGCAGGTGAAGTCAACAGGAACAAGGTTGGAGACCCCTGCTCTGGATGGTGTCTAGAGTTATCCTTTCACACATGTAGCAAACAATGGGAGATTATACGTGTCAGGCTCTTGCTTACCTGCCTGAAATATTCTGATTTATTGAGGTGTGATGCCTTAGTAGACACTGCAAGTTGCAGAACAGTCACTACACTGAGGAAATTACACATATTGTGAGTATTATTTTAGGTATAGTATTTTCTGGAGCATAGGTCACACTGGAGTATAATGCCTCTTGAAGAGAAAATAAAAAACAAAGAAACATAGAAGTTGCACCAGAGTATAATTTGTTTTTTTATATGTATGTAGGACTCACATTTCAATTCAGAATTTCCCTGCGGACAAGTTTAGAAACAGACAGGAACCCAGCAGTGCATGTGCACATGACCGTGTGTGCTGTTACTTAACATAAGGACTTTTATATTCCAAAAATTAGCAAGATGAACACATAATTGTGATGGACAACATACTGCATGTTAATTGATAGTTTGGACAAAAGAAATGGTGCACGGATGCAGATGTGAACAGTGAATTTATGCATGAAGGCTTCAACTTGTGGTGTGTACCATAAGGATTGTTAAATTCCAAAAGGAGTTAAGACTGTTGTGAATACACACTGCTCCACTGATCTGGAATATTTAGTCATCAAATGATGGCCCTTCTACCTTCCACGTGAGTTCACCTGCATTTTTACTGTTGTTGTCTATGTTCCACCTGATGCCAACAGTAAAATGGCTATGAAAGAACATTACACCGCTGTCAACAAACTTAAGACTCAACAACCAGATGGAGCTGTTATTGTTACAGTCGGGACTTCAATCACTGGAACTTAAGAATTGTACTTCCAAAATTTTATCAAACTGTCTCATGCTGCATAAGGGCAACAAGACACTGGATCACATTTACACCAATGGGATTAGTGCTGACAAAGTCACACCACTCTCCCACCTTGGTCAGTCAGACCATCTTTCTTTGTCCCTGCTGCCAAAGTACACCCTAGTCATTAAACATGTGAAACCCACAACAAAGACTGAGAATCTGGCTGGAAGACGGACTCCACTCTACAGCACCAGTTCCAGCACATGTTTGTTTGCTGCTGTTGCTTCCACAGACTCACAGGGCAACATTCAGACCTGGTCTCATGGCAAGTCATGATTCAGCAGCACAAAATATACTTTAATCTATTGGTTCGTGATATTGTGACGAAAAGGGCCTCATTTTTGTCACGGCAGCACAAATTCATTCTAATTCATTCTGTGATGGCTGCACAAAATTAAAAGTGATGCGGTCGGGGTGGTTATGGTTAGGGTGGGGGGAAAGAGTAAGATTAGGTTATGGTTAAGGTTAGGGTTAGGAATAGTGAGTTAAAAAACGTCACAAAAATTTGACTCATTTTGTCACGGGAGCACAAGAAAAACAACAACAACAAAAAAACATGAAACTGGGCTGATATTTATCACATATTACAACAAGAATCTGCTCTATACTCGTAAACCAGCCCTCACGCGATACAAGAATAAATAGGGCTGATAAATTAAGTTTTCCTATTACTTTTACTGCCTTGGAAACTGACAATAAAATCAGGGCAATACAAATCTTAAAACAGGGTGATACAAAAAAAAAAAAGACATTGAAAATACCAGCCCCACTTTTTAATCCAATCAAGAACCTCCATTTCTCTGCCCCACCAATTACACACCCCCATTTTGTGTTACCCTGTTGACAAGTGCAGGATCCTGATACAGGATCCAGATCATTTCATTCAACCAAGATGCCTGATCAAGGTGAGAGAGTTTTTGTCTCCCTGGCAGGGAGAATTCTACACCTTGAGTCTCATACTGAAGTTGTGAGACACCAAGATGTTTGTGAAGAGGACACTCATGATTTAATAGAGAGACATAAGAACATTCCATAATTTACATATTTACATGATTTACGTGTTATTTGTTCTACATGATTCATGTGTATGATAATTTTATTTTTGTTGTAATATGTGATAAATATCTTATTACGTCTGTTTATATATCACGCCCTGCATCATGCGGACGAGGGCTCATACAGATACAATATAATACATATGCACATATATATTCTGAATTGCTCTGTAATTTGTGTCTGTAGCACGGCCCAAGCAGAGGGTCACCCCTTTGAGTCTGGTCTGCTTGAGGTTTCTTCCCCAGAGGGAGTTTTTCCTTACCACTGCTGCTCTGGGGGTTAGTAAGGTTTGACCTTACTTGTGTGAAGTGCCTTGAGGTAACTCTGTTGTGACTGGGCACTATATAAATGAAAATAAATTGAAAGAAATTGAAAAATGTGATATATATATATATATATATATATATATATATATATACTTCACTCCTAACTGTATATAATACTTGATTGACTGCACTTGGTATTTAATGCTTTTTTACACTGTTTGGATGTCATCTGTATTTCATTGGCCCTGTACCTGTACTCTGCACAATGAGAATAAAATTCAATCTAAAAAAATGTAATGTGCCATAGACAAGATATTGGCTGTTATTTGATATGGATTGCTGACCCACAGCATTGGAAACACAACAATGAAAACGTGAACCCTTTTGTTTGTTTTTAAAAATCACATCTATAATTTGGGATTTTTGTGCAATGTTGTAGTGTACTTTTGTTTTTTGTCTTTTTAGGTTTTGTGTGTGTGTTGTTCCCTGGAAAAGCCCTATTTAAATATTATTATTATTATTAAACACATGATTTTTTTGGTATATACTAAGTCGCATCAGAGTATAAGTTGCAGAACCTCCATAACTACAGTAGTAAAAGAAACTGTAACTTATACTCCAGAAAATACCACAACTGCTTCCTCAAATTTTTCTTCATGTTGGCCTTGACCATCTCTCCAGTTAGACATTTTCATTGTCGACTGCCAACCAAAAGAAGAGCAAAATTAAGTCCTATAGAGGTCCTCCAGATTCTGTAGCATCAAGCAGATGAGAGCCTGTGTCTCTCCCTGGATGGACGCCAGTCTGAGGAAGGTTACTTCCCCAGCCAAGGCTGGTACCCATTTGCAGCTGGGTGGACTAAGACAATGTAGATTAAGCAGTGGTGGCCAGAGTTCTGCTAATCCGCTAACCGCTAATTATCAAAGCTAATGTTTTCATTATCGGATTAGCTTTTCAAAAAGCTAATTTTTCTTAAAAATTTCCTTATATGCTGATGATATGATTCTTTACATTTCCAATATTGATGCTTCCCTTCCTGTTGTTTTATTCACTCTCAAGGCCTTTAGTGGTATTTCAGGTTACAAAATAAATCTCCAAAAGAGTGAAATCTTTCCTGTTAATTCTTTGGCCCAGTATATCCGCTACACAAATTTCCCTTTAAGATTACTGTTGATCAGTTTGTTGATCTTGGTGTTTGTGTAACTAAAGACATAGATAAGTTGTTTAAGGAAAATTTCACCCCTCCTGTAAAGGACCTCGAACAGAACATTAAACGCTGGTCATCTTTAAACCTATTGATTGCAAGTAAAATAAACACCATCAAGATGAACGTGCTCCCTAAAGTTAGCTATTTTTTTCAATGTATTCCAATATTTATTACCAATGCTTTAAAAAAAAAAATCAAACGGTATAATTTCTGGTTTTATTTGGGATCATAAACCACCTTGCTACATAAATCTTATTTACAACATTCAAAACAACACTGCGGCATGGCCCTTCCAAACTTCCAGCTGTATTATTGGGCAGCAAATATTCGAGCTATTGTATATTGGCTATATGAAGATCCAGGAGCTGTAAACAGTCCTCACTGGCTGCATTAATTTATTCTTCGCTAGTTACAGCTTCTGCTCCCTTCACGGTGAATCCATTGGTCTTAACAACATTAACTATATGGAAAGAAATCCATAGGCGATATGGATGGAATTGCCTCTCAATCAGCGCTCCAATTCATGCAAATCATATGTTCCCCCCCTCAATGGAGGGTATTGCTTTTTTACTCTGGCAACATAAGGGGATCAGGATGTGTTTCAGGATTTTTTCGTGAATGGACAGGTTGCATCATTTCAACAACTCTGTGCTGATTTTGGCCTTGCACATAAAAACTTTTTTCAGTATCTACAGGTCTGTGAGTTTGTTAGGAAGCAGTTTACTTCAGTTTTACTCTGCCTCCGCAACCAGACTGTGACACATTATTAACATTGTTTAAATCTTTTAAGGGAATGATTTCAGTTCTTTATAATGCATTATTATCATTCAGTGATACATCTCTTGACATAATAAAAACAAAATGGGAATAGGACCTAGGAAGAGATCTGTCAGAGGAGATATGGGCAAAAATTCTCATTAGGGTCCTTACTTCATCAGTCTGTGCCAGACATGGCCTTTTGCAATGTAAAATAGTACATCGGGTTCATTGGTCCAAGGACAGACTATGAAAAAGATTTCCTCACATAGACCCTATGTTGTGTGGGCCGCCAGAAGAGGAGGTACTGCTGGCCCACCACCAGAGGGCGCCCTGCCTGAAGTGCGGGCTTCAGGCACGAGAGGGCGCTGCCGCCTCCAGGAACAGCCGAGGTGACAGCTGTCACCCATCAACCATGACAGCTGTCACTGATCATCTACATCACACCAGGAATAAAAGCGGGAAGACACCTCCACCACATCGCCGAGATATCAACTTCATTGAGAGGTAATATCCTCAGCCGTTTGTGTGTTACAATATAATCTGTATATTGTGAGTGTTTGCAGGAGTACCGGTCCCTCTGTCTGTGAAAGCTGAGGAATCACTGCGGTACTCTGCAGGATATTGAGTGAGAGGTGGAGGTGGAATTCCCACCATAATTGTTACTGGGTGTACACACACCCACACTTGACTGTTTTTTGTTTTCCGCCAGCAGTACCAGATCCGACACGCCGAGACGGTGGCCACCTGGGGACTTCGGGACTTGGCGGCTCCAGTATCCCTCGGGTTCAGTGGCGGTGGAAATCGTGTGGTTCCGGTTCGTCTCCAGACGGGCGTCTCCTATCGTCGAGCCTGCCCACACGACACCTTATTGATTGACTTGTATCCATTCTGTAATCTGCTGTATTTGGTTGTGGCATTCACAACAGTAAAGTGTTCTAATTTAACTCCTTCTATTGTCCGTTCATTTACGCCCCCTGTTGTGGGTCCGTGTCACTACACTTTCCCAACACCCTAACTGTGATAATTGAAAAATAACACGTGGTAGCTGTTTTCATTTATTTTGGCCCTGGTTATATCAGACAGTTGTGTAATCACAACTTCACTTTTGGCTTTTTGAAATAGCTTCTTTTTTTTTTTTACAAATAAAAAAATGGCATATTTTACAAAAGCATATTTATATGTAAACACCAACACACACCTCACATTAACATGCTGGTTTTTACATAGAATTAATGAGTAAACCAATCAGTATTAGCGGAGGCTCATTTTACCCATAATCCCTTTGGCATCTGTCTGTGTTTGTTACAAAACTTCAGAATTAGTGCATTATTTAAAATTAAAAGACGTGTTATATTTTAACTTTGTACAAATGATAGAATTGACATTAAACCCACTCACTCATTGTGAATCCTCTGGATGAACTTTGTAAGGAGGAGGTGGCAGAATAGGTCTGTTTAATGTCCAGTGCACATAATCTGGACATCTGCATTCTGACAGTGTCTCTGGGTAACATCCGGACAGCTTCAGGGTGGCTGTAGTCTCATTAAGAGCCAACTTGACAATCATCACTCTGTCACTTTCAGTTCCTTGGAAAACATTAACATAATACTCTTGCTTGCCTCTACTGGTGGTTGGCTCTCACTGCGGTATTGTATCACTTCCTGTTCCGGAGCACAGCGGTGTTTTTCTGTATCTGTTAGCTGTTTAATCTGCGCAGTTAGATTGATCTAGTTATCTAGATTACGATTTGTTTCCCAGTGTAATCTTTACGTGCCTTAACTAAAGCACTCCTTCTGCTGAATCACCTCTAAATTATTTACACATTATTCACTTTACGTGTTTTTAGGAATCCGCTAGCTTAGCGTAGCTACTAGCTCTTAGCCGATTTAGCATGGCGGCTTCTCCTGTCTCTCCCGCACTTTTCTGCTCTGGGTGTGAAATGTTTAGTTATTCCTCGGCCTCCTTTAGCAGTAACGGTACTTGTAATAAGTGTAGCTTATTCGTAGCTTTGGAGGCCAGGCTGGGCGAATTGGAGACTCGGCTCCGCACCGTGGAAAATTCTACAGCTAGCCAGGCCCCTGTAGTCGGTGCGGACCAACGTAGCTTAGCCGCCGTTAGTTACCCCCTGGCAGATCCCGTGCAGCCGGGAAAGCAGGCCGACTGGGTGACTGTGAGGAGGAAGCGTAGTTCTAAACAGAAGCCCCGTGTACACCGCCAACCCATTCACATCTCTAACCGTTTTTCCCCACTCGGCGACACACCCGCCGAGGATCAAACTCTGGTTATTGGCGACTCTGTTTTGCGAAATGTGAAGTTAGCGACACCAGCAACCATAGTCAATTGTCTTCCGGGGGCCAGAGCAGGCGACATTGAAGGAAATTTGAAACTGCTGGCTAAGGCTAAGCGTAAATTTGGTAAGATTGTAATTGACGTCGGCAGTAATGACACCCGGTTACGCCAATCGGAGGTCACTAAAATTAACATTAAATCGGTGTGTAACTTTGCAAAAACAATGTCGGACTCTGTAGTTTTCTCTGGGCCCCTCCCCAATCAGACCGGGAGTGACATGTTTAGCCGCATGTTCTCCTTGAATTGCTGGCTGTCTGAGTGGTGTCCAAAAAATGAGGTGGGCTTCATAGATAATTGGCAAAGCTTCTGGGGAAAACCTGGTCTTGTTAGGAGAGACGGCATCCATCCCACTTTGGATGGAGCAGCTCTCATTTCTAGAAATCTGGCCAATTTTCTTAAATCCTCCAAACCGTGACTATCCAGGGTTGGGACCAGGAAGCAGAGTTGTAGTCTTACACACCTCTCTGCAGCTTCTCTCCCCCTGCCATCCCCTCATTACCCCATCCCCGTAGAGACGGTGCCTGCTCCCAGACCACCAATAACCAGCAAAAATCTATTTAAGCATAAAAATTCAAAAAGAAAAAATAATATAGCACCTTCAACTGCACCACAGACTAAAACAGTTAAATGTGGTCTATTAAACATTAGGTCTCTCTCTTCTAAGTCCCTGTTGGTAAATTATATAATAATTGATCAACATAGATTTATTCTGCCTTATAGAAACCTGGTTACAGCAGGATGAATATGTTAGTTTAAATGAGTCAACACCCCCGAGTCACACTAACTGTCAGAATGCTCGTAGCATGGGCCGGGGCCGAGGATTAGCAGCAATCTTCCATTCCAGCTTATTAATTAATCAAAAACCCAGACAGAGCTTTAATTCATTTGAAAGCTTGACTCTTAGTCTTGTCCATCCAAATTGGAAGTCCCAAAAACCAGTTTTATTTGTTATTATCTATCGTCCACCTGGTCGTTACTGTGAGTTTCTCTGTGAATTTTCAGACCTTTTGTCTGACTTAGTGCTTAGCTCAGATAAGATAATTATAGTGGGCGATTTTAACATCCACACAGATGCTGAGAATGACAGCCTCAACACTGCATTTAATCTATTATTAGACTCTATTGGCTTTGCTCAAAAAGTAAATGAGTCCACCCACCACTTTAATCATATCTTAGATCTTGTTCTGACTTATGGTATGGAAATAGAAGACTTAACAGTATTCCCTGAAAACTCCCTTCTGTCTGATCATTTCTTAATAACATTTACATTTACTCTGATGGACTACCCAGCAGTGGGGAATAAGTTTCATTACACTAGAAGTCTTTCAGAAAGCGCTGTAACTAGGTTTAAGGATATGATTCCTTCTTTATGTTCTCTAATGCCATAAACCAACACAGTGCAGAGTAGCTACCTAAACTCTAAGTGAGATAGAGTATCTCATCAATAGTTTTACATCCTCATTGAAGACAACTTTGGATGCTGTAGCTCCTCTAAAAAAGAGAGCTTTAAATCAGAAGTTCCTGACTCCGTGGTATAACTTACAAACTCGTAGCTTAAAGCAGATAACCCGTAAGTTGGAGAGGAAATGGCGTCTCACTAATTTAGAAGATCTTCACTTAGCCTGGAAAAAGAGTCTGTTGCTCTATAAAAAAGCCCTCCGTAAAGCTAGGACATCTTTCTACTCATCACTAATTGAAGAAAATAAGAACAACCCCAGGTTTCTTTTCAGCACTGTAGCCAGGCTGACAAAGAGTCAGAGCTCTATTGAGCTGAGTATTCCATTAACTTTAACTAGTAATGACTTCATGACTTTCTTTGCTAACAAAATTTTAACTATTAGAGAAAAAATTACTCATAACCATCCCAAAGACGTATCGTTATCTTTGGCTGCTTTCAGTGATGCCGGTATTTGGTTAGACTCTTTCTCTCCGATTGTTCTGTCTGAGTTATTTTCATTAGTTACTTCATCCAAACCATCAACATGTTTATTAGACCCCATTCCTACCAGGCTGCTCAAGGAAGCCCTACCATTATTTAATGCTTCGATCTTAAATATGATCAATCTATCTTTGTTAGTTGGCTATGTACCACAGGCTTTTAAGGTGGCAGTAATTAAACCATTACTTAAAAAGCCATCACTTGACCCAGCTATCTTAGCTAATTATAGGCCAATCTCCAACCTTCCTTTTCTCTCAAAAATTCTTGAAAGGGTAGTTGTAAAACAGCTAACTGATCATCTGCAGAGGAATGGTCTATTTGAAGAGTTTCAGTCAGGTTTTAGAATTCATCATAGTACAGAAACAGCATTAGTGAAGGTTACAAATGATCTTCTTATGGCCTCGGACAGTGGACTCATCTCTGCTTGTTCTGTTAGACCTCAGTGCTGCTTTTGATACTGTTGACCATAAAATTTTATTACAGAGATTAGAGCATGCCATAGGTATTAAAGGCACTGCGCTGCGGTGGTTTGAATCATATTTGTCTAATAGATTACAATTTGTTCATGTAAATGGGGAATCTTCTTCACAGACTAAAGTTAATTATGGAGTTCCACAAGGTTCTGTGCTAGGACCAATTTTATTCACTTTATACATGCTTCCCTTAGGCAGTATTATTAGACGGTATTGCTTAAATTTTCATTGTTACGCAGATGATACCCAGCTTTATCTATCCATGAAGCCAGAGGACACACACCAATTAGCTAAACTGCAGGATTGTCTTACAGACATAAAGACATGGATGACCTCTAATTTCCTGCTTTTAAACTCAGATAAAACTGAAGTTATTGTACTTGGCCCCACAAATCTTAGAAACATGGTGTCTAACCAGATCCTTACTCTGGATGGCATTACCCTGACCTCTAGTAATACTGTGAGAAATCTTGGAGTCATTTTTGATCAGGATATGTCATTCAAAGCGCATATTAAACAAATATGTAGGACTGCTTTTTTGCATTTACGCAATATCTCTAAAATCAGAAAGGTCTTGTCTCAGAGTGATGCTGAAAAACTAATTCCTGCATTTATTTCCTCTAGGCTGGACTATTGTAATTCATTATTATCAGGTTGTCCTAAAAGTCCCCTAAAAAGCCTTCAGTTAATTCAAAATGCTGCAGCTAGAGTACTGACGGGGACTAGAAGGAGAGAGCATATCTCACCCATCTTGGCCTCTCTTCATTGGCTTCCTGTTAATTCTAGAATAGAATTTAAAATTCTTCTTCTTACTTATAAGGTTTTGAATAATCAGGTCCCATCTTATCTTAGAGACCTCGTAGTACCATATCACCCCAATAGAGCGCTTCGCTCTCAGACTGCAGGCTTACTTGTAGTTCCTAGGGTTTGTAAGAGTAGAATGGGAGGCAGAGCCTTCAGCTTTCAGGCTCCTCTCCTGTGGAACCAGCTCCCAATTCAGATTAGGGAGACAGACACCATCTCTACTTTTAAAATTAAGCTTAAAACTTTGTCTTACAATATAAAGCGCCTTGGGGGCAACTGTTTGTTGTGATTTGGCGCTATATAAAAAAATTGATTGATTGATTGATACCATTCCTCCTTTGCTTAATCAGCAGTTTACGTCCTTCCAATTAGATGGGTTGGTTCTGGTTCCACAAAAATTCTGACAGCCACTGTCATGTTCCTCCTCGTCATCACTTCTGTCAGCAGTTGAGCTCACGAGTCACTCCTTCAGTTTATCCTTCTTGTCCTCCTTGCTGTCCTCTCCTTCCATACATCCTTCAATGTTTTCTGGACTTCTGGTCTACTGTCTGACCTCACCGTATTTGCTCTTTAAGGTGATGTCTCTGTGCATCACTTACAGTTTAATTCTTACTTTTACCCAAAGTCACCATTTATGGATCTTTACATCCATCCAGATTATATCAGGATTCCCTAACAATGCCCCCCCCCCCCCCCCCACGTCAATGAGACCGTCACCAAGTTGTGTTGTTTTGTCCCTTGATGACTAGTTATTCTATCACAACATAATAATGCTGGTAATTGTTAACTGACTACAAATTCATCAACAGCTTACTTTGATAATCAATTAATTGTTTTGAGTCATTTAATGCCAATATCCAGATTCTCTGATGTCAGCTCCTTAAATGGAACACTTTCAGATTTGTTTTGCTAGTTTCAGTAAACTCCGTATCTTTGGGCTGTGGACAAAACAAGACATCTGAATGCATCATTCTGGGCTCTGGAAAACACTACTTGACATTTCCAACATTTTCTATGCATTTTATGAACCAAACAACTAATCAATTAACAGTTTGATTATTTTCTTGAATAATTAATTACAAAAGTAATCACTTGTTGCAGTCCTACAACATAACAGCTTGCAAGTCCTCAAAACACTTTACTGTATTTTCTGGAGTATCAGTCACACCTGGTGAAAAATGCATTGTGAAGAGGAAAAAACAGTTACGTAAATCACAATCATGACCAAAAGAACTACATCACGGGTACAAGCAGCCAAAATGTGCTTCCTCAGGAGGATGACTGGGGTGGTGAGAAGCTCAGTCATTCATGAGGACTAGAGCCACTGCTCCTTTGTATTGAGGTGGCTTGGCCAAACCCCGGGGAACACCCAGAAGTAGGTGGAGTGATTATATCTCCATACTGGCCTGGGAATGTCTTAGGATCCTCCAATCAGAGGTGGTTAATGTGGCTCAGTGAAGGGAAGTTTGGAGTCCCCTGCTGGAGCTGTTTCCACAGTGACCCAATCCTGGATAAGCAGTTGAAGATGTATGTATGTATGCACAAATCACACTAGAGTATAAGCTGCAGCTGTTTTCTGTATGTGAAACTCACTTGGTAGCATAACTGATGTTATTTGAAGCAGTTTGGATAAAAGAAATCCTCAGATTGACATGGGTGCAGATGTGAACAGTGGATTTATGCAGGAAGGCCTCACTTGTGCTGTGTACCATCAGGAGTGTTAAATTCCAACAACAAAATATTGAATGTTATTTGGCATCAATGAACACTGCTGACCCACAGCATTGGAAACACTATGATAAAAATATATGATTTTTTTTTAATCAGCTCTTTGGGATTTTTGTGTATTGTTGTAGTGTGCTTTTATTATTGGAGAATATTTTATTTAGTATGTTGATTCCTGAGAAAGTCCAATATAAATAGTTATTTAATAATATCAATAATAATAATAAAACATGATTTTTCTGTATACAAATTCCAAGATCTCTCAAACTTAAAAACAAACAAACAAAAAAAAAAACAGTGACTTATACTCTTGAAAATATGGTAAATTTTTGCTTTGCAGTTATGTTGTTATCTTAATGGTTTGACTTTCATTTCTGAATATTCTATTCTTACACTGTTCAGAAATGATTAGTTGTATATTTGCTCCTCCTAACATTAAAAACAGTGATGTCCTCTATATCACTGTAATATGAGCAATGTAATTGCCAGCAAACAGCAGAGAAAAAAATGTAATTGAGTTGGGAAACAAATTAAACTCCACACTTGAAGTGAACTGAAGATGCAAATGATTCTGCATGAAATCAGTTTTTAATTCCTTAAAATTGAGTTTTCTGCACAGCACCATCTCAACTATCCTTAATTCAAGTGAACAATCAGTAAGAAAGAGTTACTGAATGGCTACACTGTGATTACAGATATGATTATACATAATTAACCAGAAGAACCTGTGAGCTGAGCACAGCAGATCGTGGAGGAATGAAGGAGGCTGGAAAAAGGAAGAAACTCCTCAGGATGACTCATCCTCTCAGATATGAGGCCAAGAGAGTTGGCTGTTTCTGGCAGGATGAAAACGCTGCTTTACTCCTAAAAATCATTTCCTCAGCCTCCGCGCTTTCATCGAAACATGGAATTAAGTGGAAAATGTTTCTGTTTAACATCATTTGGAGGATCAAACACATGTGGGAGGAAATACTTCTGTTTCTACTTCACTTTCTTCTGAGACAGTAGTGTCATTAAGTGAATGTGGCTTCAAAACAGTTTGTTTGTTAAAAAGTGATAATTCTGTCAGAAAGCTGTAAATTACAAACTTGTTAGAAATCTGCAGAATGATGGTATACACATAAATCAGCAAGTTCAGTTCAAAATTCCAACAAGTAATTGCCGGGGGTCCACAGCTCCCTGTGGATGGGACCCCAGGGTCCACAGCAGGCTACTTCCCCAACCAAGGCCGGGACCCATTTACAGCTGGATGGACTGAGACGATGGAGACTGTGTCTTTTCCAAGGACACAGGCAGCATGAGGGAACTCAAACCCAGGTCTACATATCATTAGCCACTGAACTACACTCTAGGCTGTAAGGCCCGTTGCTGACTGCGTTTATCACAAAATGCTGAAGCATGAAGCTAATGAGAGTCTATGACTCCCCCTGGAGGGGAGGCCAGTGTCCAATACAGATTATTTCCCCAGCAAAGGGCAGGTGCCATTTACAGCTGGGTGGACTGAGACCATGGGGATTAAGTGTCTTGTCCAAGGACACAGGAAGGTACCATGGTCAGGGTTGAAACTCAGGTCTTCAACTCCTTATCTGCTGAGCTACAGTCTCCAGATGGATATAGGCCATGAGGCCCATTGGTGCCTTTCACTTTCATGTATCACTAAATTCTGAAACACCAAGTGGCTGACAGTCTACAGCTCCCCCTGGAGGCCACGCCAGTCCAACACTGCCAAAGCTGGTACCCATTTACATCTGGGTGAACCGTGATGATGTGGATGAAATGTGTGAGTGTGAATCAAACTCAGGACTACAAATTGGAAGCCCAGCTCACGATCCCACTGAGTGACCTGCTCTGCATATTATAATAAGATTAAAGAATAAACTGTCAACTACTAAGGTTTAAACATTACCCAGCCCATGAGCAAGTACATAGGTTGATAATAGGAAGAAACCTGAAGCAGATGGTGGTGATTAAACTGTTGCAGCTGTGAACACATGACAGATGGCCTGAATGGAAAACCTGGAGGTGGAGATCAGAGATCCAGATGCATCTGTCAGTCAATGATTGCACTGACGTTGCTGTCATTGTCGCAATCCCTCAGTGGTGAGGAAGATTGTTTCTTGATTGATTCCTGGATGGGATGGCAGATGCGGAAATGACTGAACAGGCTCAGTGTTGATGTGCACTGTTTCATGGTTGCTGTGGTAAATGGTAAATGGACTGCATTTATAAAGCGCTTTTCCATCTGCATCAGACGCTCAAAGCGCTTTACAATTATGCCTCACATTCACCCCGATGTCAGGGTGCTGCCATACAAGGCGCTCACTACACACCGGGAGCAATAGGGGATTAAAGGCCTTGCCCAAGGGCCCTTAGTGATTTTCTAGTCAGGCGGGGATTTGAACCCATGATCTTCTGGACTCAAGCCCAACACCTTAACCACTAAACCATCACCTCCCCTATGGGAGAGGAAGATTATGGGAAGATTCTGCCAGCCAAGATCTTTCTCTCTCTTCCTGCTCTTCTCCTCTGTGTTGGTTGTCTTCATTTTTTCAAAGACCTCCACCCCATGTGGATTATTGCTCTGCAGCTGGCACAGTCCCTCGTGTGCTCTTCCCAGGTCTTCCAGTTAATGTTGCAGTTCTTGAGGCTGTACTTCAGGAGGACCTTGTAGTGTTTCTTTTGCCCTCCTCTGGATCATTTTCCTTTACTCATTTGAGAGTAGAAGATCTGCTTGGGAAGATGGCCGTCATCCATCCTGACAATGTGACCCACCCACAGAAGCTGGTTCTTGATGATGACACACTCGATGCTCTGGAGCTTGGTTCCAGCCAGGATGCTGGTATTGATACGGTAGTCTTCACACCTGATGGGGAGGACAGTCATCAGGCAGGGTTGGTGGAGTCGCTCAAGCGTCTTCAGGTGGCGGGGTTGTTGGTCCAGGTCTCAGAACCCTACAGCAGGTTTGGCAATGACAACGGCTTTGTAGATGAGGGTTTTAGTCTCATGTTGAAGGTCTCTGTTGTTGATAACAAAGGTGAGAAGCCAGCTGAAGGCAGTTCCTGCACACTTGAGTTGGTGTTGGATTTGTCGGCGATGTCACTGCTTGATGACACATTGCTGCCCAGGTCCTCTGTTTCAACCCAAACCTGAATGTTGCTCAAAACCCCCACAAAGAGCAGAAATATGGAGATTTTAATATGGTGTAGAAATGAATGTCAAAGTGCTTCTTCAGACATAAACATTGTTTAATTTTAAAGGTCTCTGTTAATGAATCTGAAGAATAACGCTCGTGTTGTGAGGAGGCGGGTTTCCAGATTTAACGCTGACAAAATGCAATGAAACTTAATTAAAGTAAGAAAATGGAAGTTTAGCAAAGCCTTTAATAATCCTACTGGATTAGATATAAATACAGGAGGCTTTGACTGTGGGAGGATTTATTCCTGGAGGCTCTGCAGTGCACCAAAAACATCAAAGTTCCACTGTGATCAATGTTTGTTCCTAAACAACCAGTAATTATTCAGACGAAGTGTCACAAATTTCTCTGAAGTGAAACAAAAATGCCAAACATGGTTTCCACCTTGGGGAAAAGAGAATTTTCAGCTTTTCTTCATTTGGTGTTTTGGTGGCAGTGTTTTGTTTCTTATTCAAAGGTCCAAACATGGAGATTGTTTGGTTTAAAGAATTAAGTTGAGTTGTTCCAGGTTTTGGATTTTTTTAAATTTGAAGTTCTTGTATACAGTGAAGAAATTCGTCATCTTTGCATTCATCCTTAGAGTTTCTGCACTCTACTCTCATCCTCAGCCTCATTTCTGAGAAGCACAACAGCCACCAGGGGGCAGTGAGTAGAGAAGCAGTTTATACTTCCTCTGTGGTTCCTTCCATTCAAAGTCTAAGTTCTTTCAACTTCTCTCTTTCTGCTCAGCAGATCCCAGATGGATCTGTATGTTGATTTGGCACAGATTTTATGCTGGATGACCTTCCTGATGCAACTCCATATTACATGGAAAACAGACACGGGTGGTTGTGAAGTGCAAACCGTCTCTTGTGTGATCACTTGGTTGTGCATCAAATCCTTGCTCTTCAGAGCTACAAGCTGTGAGTCACATGGATGTGCTTTGATTTACAGAAATACTGGATTAAAGTTTTTCAGATCCACTCTAACAGATGCAGCAAGCAGTTCCTTATTGGTTACACAGTCATTGTTAATGAAACTTGCTGAACTGTTCATCTACTTCTTGAATGTATCCAGGAATCTAAATAAATAAAGAGTTCTAAATGTTATGAAAATGAATTTACATGAATATAAATGTTACTCTCTGCACCACTATATGAGTGACAGCATGCTAAAATGCAGAAAACAGGTCACTGAAGGTGCACATGTAAAACCCAGTATCTACAAAATGTATTCATTAATTTTCATTCATTTTCTGCTGCTTATTTTGGTCGAGGTCAAGGCTAGAGTAGGCCAAGCAACTCACCCCACACTTCCCTATCCTTATCCAAGAGTTCTGTATCTCTTGCTGGGGAATCCCGAGGCATCCCTAATTCAGCTAAGAAATATAATCCCTCCAGCGTGCCTTTTGTCTTTCCTGAATCACCTCAGCTGGCTCCTTTTCATGCAAGACGCAGTAGCTCTACACTGAATCCCACCTTGATAGTCAAGCTTCTCACCCTGTCCAGTAGTGTAAAGCCAGATACCCAATGGAGGAATCAAAATTCCACCATGTGTGCCTGCAATCTTATTCTTTCTGTCATTGTCCAAAGT
This sequence comes from Thalassophryne amazonica, assembly GCF_902500255.1. Taxonomy (NCBI): domain Eukaryota; kingdom Metazoa; phylum Chordata; class Actinopteri; order Batrachoidiformes; family Batrachoididae; genus Thalassophryne; species Thalassophryne amazonica. Next base: position 11,469,538 of record NC_047114.1, read on the forward strand.
TCATGACCATTGGTGAGGATAGGCGTGTAAGTCAATTGGTAAAATGAGACTCACCTTCTGGCTCAGCTGCTTCTTCAACCTGATACTTAAATTCCTCCTTCTTCTTTCTCTTTCAATACAGCCTCTCACCCTGTATCTTCCTCTGTCACACCAACCACCTGCATGTCCTCCCTCAGCACATCCATAAACCTCCTCTTTGGCCACCCTCTTCTCCTCCTGCCTGGTGGCTCCATCCTCAGCATCCTTCCCCCTATATACCCTGGGTCTCTTCTCTTCATACGTCCAAACCATCTCAATCCTGGCTCTCTGACATTGTCTCCAAACCGTCCCTCCTGAGCTGTCCCTCTGATATGTTCATTCCTAATCCTGTCCATTCTTGTCACTTCCAAAGAGAATTGCAACATTTTCAGCTCTGCCTCCTGTCTTTTTGTTAGTGCCACCATCACTAGCTGTATAATATAGCTGGTCTCACGACTGTCTTGTAGACTTTCCTCTTCACTCTTGCAGATATACATCGGTCACAAATCACTCCTGCCACCTGTCTCCATCCACTCCACCCTGCCTGCTCTCTCTTCTTCACCTCTCTACCACACTCTCCATTGCTTAGAATAGTTAACCCCAAGTATTTAAATTAATCTACTTCACCACCTCTAACTCTTGTAACCGCACTATCCCCCTGGGCTCCCTTTCATTCACACACACGTTACATTCTTGCTCCTACTGACTTTCTTTCCCCTTCTCTCCAGAGCCTATCTCCACCTTTCCAGGCTTGACTCAACTTGCTCTCTGCTCTCACTACAGATCACAATGTCATCTGTAAACATCATAGTCCATGGATACTCCTGTCTGATCTCATCTTTTAACCTGCCCATCACCATTGCGAACAAGAAAGGACTCAGAGCTGATTCTTGGTGAAATCCCACCTCCACCATGAATGTGTATGTCATTCCTACTGCGCATCTCACTGCTGTCACATTATCCTTGTACATGTACTGCACAACCCTCATATACTTCTCTGCCACTCCAGACTTCCTCATACAATACCACAACTCTTCTCTTGGCACTCTGTCATAAGCTTTCTCTTAAGCCACAAACACACAATGTAACTACTTCTGGCCTTCTCTATACTTCTCCATTACTATTCTCAGAGCAAACATTGCATCTGTCATGCACTTTCTCAACATGAAACCATATTGCTAGTCACAGAAGTTCACCAGTTTTCTTTGCCTAGCTTCTACTACTCTTTTTCTTAACTTCATGCTGTGGCTCATCAAATTTATGCCTCTGTAGCTACTGCAGCTCTGCACATCACCATTGTTCTTAAAAATAGGAACCAGCACACGTTGTCTCCACTCATCAGGCATCCTCTCAGGTCCCAAGATTTTATAAAACAATCTAGTCAGAAACTCCACTGCCATATCTCCTAGGCATTTCTATGCCTCCACTAGAAAGTCATCTGGGCCAACTGCCTTTCCACTCTTCATCCTCTTCATAGCTGCCCTCACGCCATCCTTACTAACCTCTTGTAGTTCCTGATTTACTCTCTCCACATCATCCAGCCATTTGCCTCTCATATTTTCGTCATTCATCAGCTCCTCCAAATATTCCTTCCACCTTCTCAACACACTCTCCTCACTTGTCAGCACATTACCATGTGCATCTGTTACAACCCTAACCTGATACACATTGTTGCCTTATGCTACATCTCCTTGTACCCATGTCTACATTCTTCATACCTCTGCCTATCCCAATTCTTTTTTGCCATCCTCTTTCTCCTTATGCTTTCCTGGACATCTTCATTCCACCACCAAGTCTCCTTGTCTTCCTTCCACTGTCCAGATGTCACACCCAGTGCCTTCCTAGCTGTCTCCCTCACCACATCTGCAGCATCTTTCCAGTCATCTAGAATTGCTTCTCCTCCATCGAGTGCCTCTCTCACCTGCTTACTGAATTACACACAACAGTCTTCCTGATTCACCTTCCAAGAACCGATCCTTTGTTGAGCTATGACACTCTTCCTCCTCTTCACCTTTAAAGTCATCCTACAAATTACCATCCTATGCTATCTAGCTACACTCTCCCCTGCCACCACCTTATAGTTTCCAATTTCTTTTAGCTTACTTCTCCTACAAAGAATGTCATCCACCTGTGTGCACCATCCTCCACTCTTATATGTCACCCTGTGCTCCCCCTTTTCTTAGAGTAAGTACAACCCCAATTCCAATGATTTGTGTAAAATGTAAATAAAAGCAGAATACAATGATTTGGAAATACCCTTGAACCTATATTCAATTGAATACACCACAAAGACAAGATATTTAATGATCAAACTGATAAACTTTATTGTTTTTGTGCAAATATTTGCTCATTTTGAAATGGATGCCTGAAACACATTTCAAAAAGGTTGTGCTGGGGCAACAAGACTGGAAAAGTTGATGAATGCTCAAAGAACACCTAATTGGAAACAGGTGAGTGTCTTGATTGGGTATAAAAGGAGCATCCCCAAAAGGCTCAGCCATTCACAAGCAAAGATGGGGCGAAGATCACCACTTTGTGAACAACTGTGTGGAAAAAATAGTGCAACAGTTTAAGAACAATGTTTCTCAGTGTTCAATTGCAAGGAATTTAGGGATTCCATCATCTACAGTCCATAATATAGTCAGAAGATTCAGAGAATCTGGAGAACTGTCTACACGTAAGAGGCAAGGCAAAAAACAACACTGAATGCCCATGACCTTCGATCCCTCAGGCCGCACTACATTAAAAACCAACATCATTGGGTAAAGGATCTTACTGTGTGGGCTCAGGAACACTTCAGAAAACCATTGTCAATTAACACAGTTCGTCGCTACATCTACAAGTGCAAGTTAAAATTCTACCAGGCAGTTCTGCAGTCAAGACCTGTTGCCCATTGAAAATCTGTGGTGCATTATGAAGCGCAAAATACGACAACGGAGACCCCGGACTGTTGAACAACTGAAGACATACATCAAGCAAGAATGGGAAAGAATTCCACTGACAAAGCTTCAACAATTAGTGTCCTCAGTTCCCAAACACTTATTGAGTGTTGTTAGAAGGAAAGATGATGTAACACAGTGGTAAACATACCACTGTCCCAGCTTTTTTGAAATGTGTTGCAGGCATCCATTTCAAAATAAATGAATATTTGCACCAAAAAAAATTGATTGGTTTGAACATTAAATATCTTGTCTTTGTGATGCATTCAATTGAATATAGGTTGGAGAGAATTTGCAAATCATTGCATTCTGTTTTTATTTACATTTTACACAATGTCCCAACTTCATTGGAATTGGGGATGTATTCACCACAGCCATTTCCATCCATTTTGCAAAATCAACTACCATCTTTCCTTCCACTCTCCTGTCCTTGATACCATATCTACCCATTATTTCCTCATCACCTCTGTTCCCTTCACCAAAATGCCAATTGAAGTATGCTCCTGTCACCATTCCATCACATACTTGTGCAGACTCTCCACTACCTCACCTAACTCACTCCAGAAACCTTCTTTTTCCTTCATCTCACAACCTACTTGTGGGGCATATGCACTGATGATATTCATCATCATCCTTTCAATTTCCAACTTCACACTCATCACCTTGTCAAACACTTGCTTAACCTCCAACACACTCTTAACATACTCATCCTTTAAAATGACCCCAACACCATTTCTCTTCCTGTCCACACCATGATACAACAACTTGAACCCAGTGCCTATGCTCCTGCTCTTACTTCTCTTCTACTTGGTCTCTTACACACACACATTATGTCTACCTTTTTCCTCTACATCATGTCAGCCAGATCTCTCTCCCTTTGCCAGTCATACTGCCAACATTCAAAGTCTTGACTCTCACTTCCACCCTTCTATTATCCTCTTCTCCCACTGTCTGTGGACGGCTGACTGACCGGCACCGTGATTGGGTACGTCACAGAGATCAGCGCTTCCAATCTCATGACTGCCGAACCAAGACATCTTTTCCGGCTCGAACAGGTGATGGAGGTCCCCCTGGATCGAGAAATGATGTGAAGGAACCCATGCAGCTGGGCCACACCCGGCTCTCAGCAAAGAAACGATGCCGCAGTCAGCTATAGCTATATATATATAGCTATAGATTTTGTCACCGGTCTATGCACCTTACAGGGGCACTCAGTAATACTCATGGTTATTGACCAATTCTCTAAGATGTGTCACTTTATACCCCTTCTTAAACTTCCTACGGCCAAAGCTACTGCAGAGGTCCTATTTCAGAACATGTTTAAGTTGCATGGATTCCCGCAACACATCGTGTCAGATCAAGGCCCTCATTTTGTTTCTCATTTTTGGTCCAAATTCTGTAAATTGATTGGAGCTACTGCAAATCTTACATCCGGATATCACCCTCAGACCAAAAGCCAGGTAGAGCACGCCAATCAGGAGCTGGAAAAGGGACTGCGCATCCTGGCATCCCACAATCCATCCACCTGGGCTGCACAATTGCACTGGGTGGAGCTGGCCCACAATTTATGGGTCCCTTTCCAATTACCAAAGTGATAAATCCTGCGTCAGTTTGTCTTCATCTGCCTGGGGCTCTGCACGTCCATCCCACTTTTCACCTTAAGTTGTGTAAGCCTATAATGACTAGTTCATTGTTTCAAGCTTCAAAGCGGAGCCGTTACAGAAGCAGTTGATTACAGACCCACTGCGTAAAGAAATAATCATTTTCCCAATAAAACACCCTCAAAAACAATGGCCGCTCTGAAGGACCAATAAGGGACTCATTGAGCAAAAAGGCTATTGATGTCAGTGGATCGAATTATTTCTTAATGATTCTCAAAAACGACTGGATCATGATACCATCCCTGAAGAACTCTGGCGCTCCCCCAGGGGGTGCCTACCTCACAGTTTGAAAACCACTGCTCTACAGAATCTGACTGTTTTATTGATGTAGGGAGATCACTCCACAGAAAAGGGGCATGATAAGAGAAAGCTCTTGGACCCGCAGACTTTTTATTCACCCTAGGAACACAAAGTAGTCCTGCACCCTGAGAATGCAGAGCCCGGGCTGGTACGTAGGATTCAGTTAGGTCAGCTAAGTAGGGAGGTACCAATCCGTGAATAATTTTATAGATTAGTAACAGAACCTTAAAATCTTATCTCACAGAGTCAGGAAGCCAGTGAAGAGATGCCAAAATGGATGTAATGTTATCACAGTTTCTGCTTCCTGTCAAAAGTCTGGCAGCAGCATTTTGAACCAATTGGTAAACCAGAAGACAGAACACTGCAGTAGTCCAATCTAGAAGAAACAAACACATGAATCAGGGTCTCAGCATCAGCCATAAACAGGATGGGACTAATCTTCACTATATTTCACAGGTGGAAGAAAGCAGTCCTCGTAATATCTCTAATGTGGAGGTCAAAGGACAACGTAGGATCAAAAATTACCACAAGGTTCCTCACTTTGTCAGTGTGATGTATGACACACAAGCCTAAAGGTTCACACGGCAAGATAATTAGGCCGATATTGGACCCGATCTTCCCCTTCTGACAATCTTAAGGATGCCCCGACAATCGTGATGACGCTAAAGAGAATCTTATTAGATATTCCTTCTGTGTATGGTGTGTTAAGAGCACTCTGATCTGCTCGGAAGGACGTCTGGGGTGCTCCGATCACAAATCAGGGCTATTCAACATGTTGGATTGTCTCGGCCCGATATCGCAGCATGTGTGGTGTCCTCCAACCACAAACGAGCACGCAGCCTGCTGAATGTGACATGCAGCCAATCAGAAAGAGAAGTCATGGCCGTTCAGAGTGGAAAATAAACTCAAAACAGCTATTCTGACTTACCAGAAAGTCCAGTTGATCGCGCTGTCCCCATTCATTTAAAGAACACCTTTTCTTTTTCTTTTTGTATCATTTTTCATTCTGTTTTAAATAGTCCACAAACTGTCTGTTTACTCTGAAGTCATATTTAATCTGCGAGATTTTGTGAGATTTCCTGTCTGACCTGGGAATGTTCATGTGTAAAATCTGTTTGTGTGTGGTGTGTTGACTTCACCATGTGGCTGAACACCACACACTGTACCACCAACACTGTTAGATCTATGATTTTTTTATTTCCATGTGTGTGGTCTCAGGTTTTCGAAACCTACAGATAATTTTAAAATCCTGCCGTAGCTGGTCAAATTGATGCCGATGTCTCACTGGACTAAGAACCATCTTTTCAGTCTTATCAGAGTTTAAAAGTAGGAAGTTTCTAGACATCCAGCTTTTCACTGATGCAAGGCAATCTTCTAAGGTTTTTCTGTGGATGAGATTACCAGCAGTTATAGGCAGTGCCTTTGTTCTGCATATGCTCATCACGCACTGAGCTTAGGGCACCAATTGCCTGTGGGGGCACAAAAAAAAAGTCAAGCTTATGGATCGGCGTAATCAGAGAAGTGGATAAAAATGTGCACCTGTCTCCGTTCTCTCCCATGAATGAAAGAGAAAAGCAGCAGTTTTTTTTTTTTTTTTTTAATATCTGGACTCAATCTGTCAGTGTGATTTGGGGTAAACACGTTTTCCAGTGTGCCTGTTTAACTTTTATTCTTCACAAAGTGGTGATCTCTGCACCTCTTCTACCTCTGATTTATTTCCCTCTCTCTCTCTTTTTGCACAAACTGTAGAGACTTTCGTGTTTTTCCCGCTTTAAGGGAAACTTGAGATGTTTAAAAAATAAACAAGAAGATCAGATTGCATTTTTCTTCCCTTCAAACATTTTGAAAGTGATGTAATCGTGCTGTATTTTTGCTGGTATTATGTTGGGACTCGGAAGTGCGCACAGGCGGTAACCAGCGGCTGAGGATCACGGGGAATTCCGTAAAATCAGGTGCAAAGTGCGGCTGTCATGGGTGGCCAAGTTCACAAGCCAGTCGCAAGCTTCTCTTCACCCTCTCCCCCTCTCTTCCTTGCCTTTCTTACCATACACTGCCTTGCATTGCGCTGCGCCCGCAGTGGTGCAGTTTGGTTATGCTGGGCGTTTCCCAGGTAACCTCTGCACCCGGGAGGGGGGGGGGGTTGTGTTTTTTTTTTGATTCCCTGTTCCACCTCCGGCTTCAGCGCGCCTTTGAGCCGTCTGCCATCGGCGTGGCTGAGGTTTGGGGCAGTGGAATATACCCGCAGCTGGTGGCTGGTTTGGAGGTCTGAGGGGTGGTGCCGTTTTGTGACGTCTGCCATAACCGCTGTTCCACTCCTCCCGGTTGACTTCTGGGGTATAGTCATGGTTGGTGACGCTGGACGTGCTTCCAGTTTCCACTGCGCCAAGGGGGTGGGGTTGGGGTTGTTTTGTTTGTATGTTTTTTTCTCTCTTTCCTTTTGTTTTTCCCCCCAGTTTCCGCCCTCAGGGTGTGACTGTGGTGTCCTCTGGGGGGGAAAGGGCTGTGGGTCCATCTAGCCATAGACGGCCGGGGCTGGGTCCGTTGGTCATGAGGGGAGGCGTCTCCTGGGGTTGATGGAACGGTCCTCTGGGAGGCGCTGGGAGTCCCCGTGGGTGACCTTGGATTCCAGAGGGACCTCGGCTGTGGTTATTACTCCTGGAGCTGGCGGGATGTCCTCTGGGGGGTGTTGGTCCCTACATGTCATCGGGGGGGGGGGGGGGGGGTGTTAGCGTTCTTATTTGCAAGCTTAAGTTTGGGTAGTTTTTCTTTTCTCCTCTTCCCGGGGTTTGATGGGACGGTCCTCTGGGGAGGGGGGGGTGGTTTGGTTGTTTGTGTTTGTCTTTTTTGTTTTATGACTAATCAGACTGTGAACATGGTTGGACAAAGGCTGACCGCACAGGTTTAAGAACTCCTGGCCACACCTGTGCTAATTGACTGACAGAAACAAAGGCAAAGATGCAGCCAGAGGAGAAGACATCAACCGTTCTGTTAAATGAAGATTCTGTTGGAGGATGAATGCAGATACGGTTTCCAGCCATGGTCTCTGGAGGGGGGTGTTTCTCCTGGGCCACGTTTGTGTGGTCGCCGGGAGGCTTCCCGTGAGGGTGGGGTGCTGTTGTGGCTGGCGTGCCTGGCTGGCTTTTGTTTGTCTTCTGTTTCTGTCTTTTGGTTTTCCTTCCAGGTGGCGCGCGTTTAGGACTGAGTGGCTGTGTGGCTGATTTATCAGGACCTCACCCTGATCACCTGAGGCTGATCAGGTGCGGCTCGTCAGGACTCACAGCTGTGGTGCATCTACACGGATTGGAACATGGTGGCATTTAAGTCTGGAGTACACAGTGTGTATTTGCCAGAGACTCGACCTTGTGACCAGACGGGTGAGATCGTCGTCTCGAGAGCCATCTCATCATCAGTGGATGCAGAGAACGTCCAGGTTTGATGCATGGTCTGTGAAAGAGGAGGGGGTGAGGTCTCACGCTCGTCAGCACACTTCCTGAGGTACGTTAGATTTTGTGACTAACATTTATACAGTCAGTAAATGTGGTGTCCCTCACACCTTATTATATTGAGCTGTATGTAGTCGTTTAATCAGCTTCCACTGCAGTGGAGTTTTGTGAACAGGGTGTTCCATGCCTGCAGGGTGGGAAGCTGATTAGTAATTAAGCCAGGAAGTGTTTGCTGTTTGTGCACCTTTGAGCGGTCTCTCTGTGTGTGGAGTGTGGACTCACATAATGATTTCTTCTTTCACAGACTCGGTTTGTCGCGGCCACCTGGAGGGTGTCGGCGGGGTCCTTGGGTCCGAACTGGTTCTGGCTCCGGACCGTTTTGTGCTGCTAGGAGCGCACCGCAAATCCACCACGCCAGACCGCGCACTTATTTGTTTGTATTTTTTCACATCACTGTTATGTCATTAAATTTAGTTATCCTTTGTTCTGTGCTCTGCTTATTTCATACTGGGTCCTTCAAACGCTGGTCGGTTCTCCGGGCTGCGTCCGACACATAACAAGTTGAAGCGGTCTCTCCCCTGTTAGGGTGATCAAACACAGTTCTGAACTCCCTCACAAACCCAGTGTATGTGTGAAGGAGCCGTGAATTTTGCTCCCAAAGCGCCGTAGCCCAAGCGCGTGCCTCTCCCCGAAGCAGTGTGATCACATAAGCTATTTTGTTTGTGTCTGACGCGTACATGACGGGACGTTGTGCGAAGACGAGCGAACACTGCATAAGAAAGTCCGCGCACGTCTCCACACAACCTCCGTACGGCTCAGGAGGGCTTATGTATGCTTCAGGGGATGGTGGGAGGGGTTGTTGAACCACCACTGGAACATTTATATCCAGCACAGGGTCGGCAGGAGGAGGAGCTGCAGCAGCGCCCTGAGCGCTCGCCGCCACTTGCGCGGAGAGAGCCTCCACCCTGCAGTTCAGAAGGATGTTTTGCTCGGCTATTTGATCCATCCGAGCCATAAAGGCGGTGAGAATATGCTGTAGCTCACCTATCACGCCTCCTGCAGACGCCTGCGCTCCCTGCTCTCCCACTGGTTGTTCAACAGCCTGGTGACGCCCCTCGGAGTCCATGACGCTGGCCGAGATATCCTGTTGGGAAATTGTAGTGACACGGACCCACAACAGGGGGCGTAAATGAACGGACAATGGAAGGAGTCAAATTATAACACTTTACTGTTCTGAATGACACAACCAAACACAGCAGATTACAGAATGTGCAAAAGTCAATCAATAAAGGTGTCGTGTGGGCAGGCTCGATGATAGGAGACGCCCGTCTGGAAACGAACCGGAACCACATGATTTCCACTACCACCGAACCTGAGGAATACTGGAGCCGCCAAATCCCGAAGTCCCCAGGTGGCCACCGTCTCAGCGTGTCAGATCTTGTACTGCTGGCAGAAAGCAAAGACAGTCAAGTGTGGGTGTGAGAACACCCAGCAACAATCCTGGTGGGAATTCCACCTCCACCTCTCACTCAATACTTGCAGCGCGTCCTCAGAGGAAAAAGAGTGCAGTATTGCACAGCCTCCACAAAAGGACCGGTACTCCTGCAAACACTCACAATAAACAGATTTTCAATATTACCACAAAGGCCGAGGATATTACCTCTAGATGAAGATGATATCTCGGCAGTGTGGTGGAGGTGTCTTCCTGCTTTTATTCCAGATGTGGGTTGGTTGATTAGTGACAGCTGTCACGGATGATGGGTGACAGCTGTCACCATGGCTTGTTCCTGAGGCGGCAGCGCCCTCTCGTGCCTGAAGCCCGCACTTCAGGCAGGGCGCCCTCTGGTGGTGGGCCAGCAGTACCTCCTCTTCTGGCGGCCCACACAACAGGACAAACTGCTTTACACCTAAAAACAGCAAGAACTAAAGGCATCAGGTGGCTGATGCAAGCACACTCTGCACACCATGATAGAAATGTACAAGTTAATTGATTGATTGATTTTATTTATTTATTTAGCACAAAATAAAACTCATACAAAATAATGTATATACATAAAACAAAATGTACAGGTCAAGAAAATTTTTATATGGAAAATATTTAAGAGCTGCAATTTAAAAAAAAACGAGGTGCAAGATTTCAAACAAGTAGCTACTGGTATTCAAGCAAATTTCTTCTGTAGAAGAAATATTTTGTTTATATAAGTTGCAAAGGTACTTCCCCATACAATATTACAATAACTTAAATATGGATATGTACAAGACATAAGTTAATGAACTTATGTCGGTAATGGTTTTTTTTTGAAAAAATAGTAGTTGTGCGCACATCCAATCCTGATTAGGCCAGGTGCACGATAATCAAGAATTTCAGACAAAAAAGAAGGAAAATCTGCACACCGGTATGGAGCTCCCAAAATCTTTTGACTAAAAAAGCAAACGCAACGCAACCGTGAGGTCTTCTTCAGGCAACTTTATTACTTGTTAGTTGCCTGAAGAAGACCTCACAGTCAAGATGTTGCGTTTGCTTTTTTAGTCAATTAAAAGATTTTGGGAGCTCTATACCGATGTGCTGATTTTCCTTCTTTTTTGTCTGTAATGGTTTTTTTTTAACTATGTATGACATCATGTATGACATCATATGACATCTGTGTGACTTCATTATCAAGCTATTCACACCAATCAAACACTAAAGTTTAGCTGACTAATATATGCTTTAGATCATCCACCTAGGTTTTGTGGTTGTTGAGATATATAAAAACTGATGTTCTAGCCATGTTTTCCTTGACCTTTGCATAAACTACTCCAGAATCTAATCACTTTTAGCTCTAAAAGTGGTTCAGGTGGTTTTTAGGGTACGCCTGTTTGGTGTTCCCATGTCTTTTAGATCTGTTCATCTGTCCGTCCTGTCTTGTCTTCTGTCCTTAAGTTCTGCATTGCTTTCATTCTGTCTTAGTCAGGCCTTGGCCTTAGTTTATGTTGTAGTTCGTGGTCTTGCCTTTTTCACTCACCCTCTAGTCTTGTCTGCTTTTCATTTACCCTCCAGTCTTGTCTCTGGTCTGGGGTTTTCTTTTGGGTTTTTATTCCTATGTTGTCATAAGTCTATAGTTCCTGTGTCACTTTGTGTCTGCCCTCAATGTCATGTATGTTCTATTTCTCTGCCACCCCCTGGTGTCCTAGTTAATTATGACAACCCAGTGTCACTTTCTGTCATCAACATTCATGTATATTCTGTTTCTCTGCTGCCCCCTCGTGTCTTAGTTTAATCATCACATCCTTTCAGTTACCCAGCTGTGATAATTTACTCATCAGACCATCTGTATTTAGTCTCAGCTGAGTTTGTGTTCCTTGGGGGTTTATTGATTGTTTTTGTCTGTTGAGTGGTGGTTCAATGTTCATGTCTGCTGTCAACAGCTTATGGTTTATGGCCCAACCTATTGAAGTCCTGGTTTCTCCACTGCCCTACAGTTTGTAAGTAATTTATTCTGGTTTTTGCACTTCCCTGAACATTGTTTGCCTTAGTTTTTCCTTGAAGTCTCACGCCCTGGATTCTGTGTCCTGCACTCCTGTTGTAAATAAATTCTACAGTTTTGAAATTCATTCCATGTCTGGTCTGATCTGCATCTGGGGTATATCCTTGACTCGGTTCCTGGCGTCCATAACCATAACAGAATGAACCCCCAAGAAAAGTACCCTGCAGGCTGATTTCCTAGTTCTGTGGCATTCAAGACATTTGGTGAACAATTGAACATTTGTATTGTAACATAAGAAGAGGACAAGAAAGGAAACTCTAGTCAAAGCCCAGAATGTGGTTAAAGCACATCCGTGAGCTTTGGAGTTATTTCCAGAACTTACCTCTGTAGAGAGCCATTTTGAACGTCATGAAGCACCAGCCTGGGCACAGGACCCAGTTGGATTTTTTGCATCTCATGGTCCTCCTAATCCAGTGTAAAGATGGGGCAAGAGTGATTTGCCATGTTTCCCACAGTGCCCAGCCCGAGCCAGGCCGCAGATCCTCCGTCTTCCAGTCATCTACTTTGGCCATACCTCCTCCTTGCACCGATATCCATGTTCCACACACAACTGGTATTCAGACACTTACCACTGTGACGCAGAACCTGTTATCCATAGTATCAGTCCAAACCTTGGAAGACCTGGAACTGTGCTCCCTTAAAGGAACCATGCAGGCACCACTAACCAGCCTTCAGACTCCAGCTGTTGAAGCCGATCCGGTAGCCCTACAGGGTTTGGTGTTGAGCTTGCAGTTCAGAGCTTCTCGGCTATACACGCTTGTGCAGTCACCTGTGTTCCAGTCCAGGAACCGTCTGTGGGGTAGTAGTTCCATCCATCCTACCTGCAATATCGACTAGAATATCGACTAGCTCTACTCCGTCCTCACCAGTGTCCATCACCTCTGAGAATGTGGTTACCGTCCAGACTCCACTTACAGTGATGGTGCAATCCACTGCTGGCTTTCCAAATGTGTCCACAAAGAGCCAAAAGGTCAGTAAAGGATGCTAAAAAGATAACCCCTCCCACTCCTCTCTCTGGGCCAGTCCAGGAGGAGATGATCAGCATCCCAGTGGAGCATCTTCCTGGTTCTTCGTTGGGAGGGAGGAGTCTTAATGACTGTGATTTACTCTACAGGTCAGCTCATGTGTCCAACAGCTCTGACGAGGAGGCAGGGCACATCCACGCCAGCCCCGCTGACATCACTAAGGGGAATCCAGTTCCTGTCCCTGGCATCACGGGGAAGCGAGTCAACTCCTCTCCAATTCAAGCCCCTGAGGAGCAGCTGTTTTCATTTCCTGATGGTGTCCTTGAGGAGCCGCTGGATTCAGAAGCTAACCTGCCTTCGGGCAGCAGGATGGAGGCAGGGAAAACTAACTCATGTACCATTTTAATTCATGCCAGTAAGCGGGGCCAAGATTGTTGAGGAGGCATTCCGGGTGAGTCTGCCAACAGTAACATAGGGCCTATGGTCTCACAGCAGGACCCCCTCTCTAGGCAGCAGTGCAGTCTCCCTAGCAGTGTGGTCATAAAGTCTTTTATTTTTCTGGCCTGGTTGTTGAAGACTGTCAGCCACCCTCTTATAGCCATAAGCCAGCTGCTCCTGATGCTTGGCCACCCAGTCTGTAATGTCTATGGGGGCCTCCACTCCCAAGCCTCCCATCAACAAATCCACTGGTTTCCTCATGTGGTGGCCAAACATCAGAAAGGCAGGTGCATATCCTGTAGATGCATGAACGGTATGATTATAGGCTTGAATGAGCCCATGTAAGTACTCCACCCACCTCTGATGTTTTTCTACTTCTAGTGTCCCAAGGAGGTTCAACACAGTCTGGTTTAACCATTCACAGGCTCCATTCCACATTGGATGATATGGGGTCATTCGGCTTTTACAACACCCATATGTACCTAACGGAGTTCTTGTATTAATCTGGACTCAAAATTAGTGCCTTGATCAGAAGGCAGTACTTCAGGGCAGCCGAATGGCTAATTACATAAGTCCACAGAGCGTGTCCTGTTGTGAGGGCAGTCTGGTCTAGTGTGGGTACTGCCCATGCAAATTTTGTAAACAAATCGGTCATAACCAGTATGTTCTGGTGTCGGTCAGTAGGGTGGCTCAAAGTCAAAAAAATCTATGACTATGATATGCTTTGGTGCTTTAGTAATGAGTGGTACCAAAGGGGCTTTATCTTGAGGTCTGGGCTTATGCAATACACAGCGCGGGTAAGCTTGAAACCAAGATCATGTCCTCCATCTGGGGCCAATAGAAATTCCTCCGCAGGAGACCCTGAGATTTCTCCAGCCCTGGATGTCCCGTCTGGTCATGGTACATAGTCCACAATAATTGCGCTTGTGACACAGGGACAACAATCTGATGGAGGGTTTCTAGTATTTGTGGGTCTAGGACAGTTCTGCACACAATTCCATCTCTCAACTCTAGCTTATTCCATTGTCGTAACAAAGTTTTAGCTGGGTGGCTCAATAATTGCCTTTGTGTAGCATCCAGTAGCATACCTCTTTCAATGTATTCCGTGATCGTACACAGATCCAAGTCCCCTCCCTGCAAACTCCTCCATCGGTCTAGATCCAGCCACCAGCTGCTGGCCAGGGCTTGTGGGGGAATGGCTCCACTGTGCCAACTAGCTGCTCCCGTTCTTCTGGATTTTGACCCAGAATGGCTACAGGAAATCTAGAGAGGATGTCAGCATGAGTATTTTCTCGTCCTGGATGATATCTGATGTGGTAATCAAAATTGGCCAACTGTGCAACCCACCTTTGTTCAATAGTCCCCAGTTTAGCACGAGTGGGTTATTGACTTTACAACTGCAAATTTAGCTCTCCAAAGATAGTCTTTAAATTTCTCTACTACCATCCATTTCATGCGAGGAGCTCAAGTTTGAAGGAGCTATAATTTGCGTTGTTACGCTCAGCTGGATGCAGATTTCTACTGGCATAGGCCAACACAGCCCCAAGTCTGGTGTTACTGGCACCAGTGTAAAGGACAAATGGTAGAGTGTAATCTGCATAGGCTAATATGGGGGCCTGCAATAATTCTGTTTTCAGCTGCTGAAAAGCTGCTTCACACTGCTCAGTCCACTCAACAGAAGGGGAGTGACAACCCCTATTGTGACTGGTGCCTATTAGGAGTGCATTTATAGGCTTAGCAATCGTTGCAAAATCTTTTATAAATCGCTTATAGTATCCTACAAACCCTAAAAAGGAACGGCTTGCTTGACAGTAGTAGGAGGTTGCCAATCTGCCACAGCTGCCACTTTTTCTGGGTCAGGTGAAACTCCCTGACTGCTGACCACATGCCCTAGAAACTTCACGTGTCTCTGGAACAGCTGGCACTTCTCAGGGCGGAGCTTAAGACCATACCATCCCAGTGTCCAAAAGACTGACTCTAGGTGCTGGAGATGTTCTGAAAAACTTTTCTAAAAAAAAAAAATCACATCATCAAGGTAAACCATTACAGACTCTGCTATCTGGTCTCCCAGGCATCTCTGCATTAATGTTTGGAAGGTTGCAGGTGCATTACACAACCCAAACGGCATTCTGTCAAGCTCAAAGAAACCGAATGGAGTTGTAAATGCTGCTTTCTCCCTATTGTTTTCCTCTACCGCCACTTGCCAATAACTGCTGGCTAAATCTAATGTGGAAATACCACTCTGCATTAGTCAGACTGGTTAAAGAGTTTTTGATTCTAGGCTGCGGGTAAGCATCTTTGTGTGTAACACTGTTTAGCTTGCGATAGTCTACACAAAATCGGCAGGATCCATTTTTCTTTTGGACGAGGACAATGGGGGCTGCCCAAGGATTACAGCCCCACCATCTAACGTGTTTAAGAGGCTACATATCTCCTTGTAAAGGGTCGGGAGTATTGGCCTAAACCTCTCACAAATAAGGGTTAGAGTCACCTGTTGGTATGGTGTGTTTCACAGCACCCATCCATCTATAGTCCTCCTCATGTGTAGAAAAGACGTCTCCATCATTGTTGCAGTTTGTCCAGTTGTTGTTGTTCTTCCTCATTTAGTCTATCTCCCTCAAGGGAAGGAAAAGAAGTGGCAGTTTCCATTACCTCCAGTGGTTCTGGAGAAGCATCGACAAAGTTGACTTCCACGACTCCAGGACCCACTTCCACCACAGACAGCTCCTTTCCATACCGTACACTGTCAGGGTTCACCGCAGAGACAGTTCCCAACCTCTGGAATCTAGTCAGGGTAACACCAAATGGTTGCACATTCCTAACTAGAGCCCGACCGATATGGATTTTTTGAGGCCGATGCCGATAACGATATCTGGAATAAAAAAATTCAGATAATAGATAAATGGGCTGATTTGCCGATAGCCGATAAATCAGCCGATAGTGAATCTGAATGTTTCAACCTCTTAGCAGTAAACTAAAGTTTTTTATGCTAGAAATAACGTCTACACAACGTGGGCTTAATAAAAAACGTGACCGACACAATGAAGCACATTTGACACATTACTACATAAACTGAGTTAATCAAACTGAGTTGAACTGAAACGGGAGAAATGTGGGGTGAATGTAATTGCAAAGTTATTACAAACAACATCCTTATAAACTTACTTGTATGATTTGTCAGCCGATCAGTGCAGTGTGATGGCGAACAACGGGGGCGGTGATGAACACATTTAAGCAGGGGTGTAAGCAGCTTGAATGAAGTCAGAGCTCCATCTACTGGACAAACGTTGCAAGGACATTTTACATTGCCGACACAAACATTATTTCAGTAACTGTTCTGTTTATGAGAAATTATCGGCGTTCTATCGGCAAAATTTCGGCCGATAGTGAGTACTTTGAAAAGGGCTTATATCAGCTGATAATATTAGCCGGCCGATATATATCAGTCGGGCTCTATTCCTAACCCTCACAGGAATACACCCCCTTCCTACAATTATCAGGGCTCTAACACTTCAACCCCTCTGTTCTCCCATAGGGGTTCAACCAGTGCATCGCATGAAAGGGCAGTGGAATTTTGGCCCAAAAAGTCACTTCACTCTGTGCAGGTACAATTATGTTGGTGCAGCTAGCTAATCTAGTAGTCACTTGCCACTGGTCAGCAGAAGAAATAGCATGGATGAGTTGGCAGTCTATAAAGACAGAGTCCCATTCTTTGCCGAGCAGCGGCTTTGGATGTTTTGAAGATGAATTTGTAAACAAGTTGTTATTGCACATGATTTGTAGACAGATTAATATTGCACATGATTTGTGGACATATTATTGCATATGGTTATTTCACAGTGTTATTGTACAGTCTGACAGCAGCAGGGATGAACGACCTGTCCGTCAACAGGGAGATTGACGGACAAATCTGGGTGCCTACGCCTGATAATACTGACACCAAACTTAAACAAAAATGTCACAGTAAGAGGATTTTTGAACTCAGCTAATGATTTAGACACAGCATACGAACAGAGAATAGACCACCGAGATAAAAAGATATGGGAGCCACTGAAATACATGATGTCATCAAAAGAGTTAGAAGAAGCAACAAATTGCTTAGCTGAAGCATGCAAAAAGTAAATAAACCGACACAAATGATTAGGGAGGCAAACAGGAACCAACCACTCCATGATGGACCAGGGGGGTATCTTAATTGAGCTCAAAGATGGAGTGCCAACCAGTTCAACAAAGACATGGTTACAATTCGCTTAGCACCGTAAATATACAGGAGCAATACATTTTGGAAAAAGTTCTATACAAACCTGCCACTACACGAAAACCATGGAGAAACAACCAGAAAAGCATGTTCAAGAAATTAAATAAAAAACTCACAGTTCTGCAGATCGAAATACCCAAGGTCACCTTCAAGGGCGGCGTTGATGATCGGTTCAGATGTAGCGTGGAGATCGTGGACATGTCTGTGCTTTCAACAGACGTGTGCGTTGTGGGTGGATGCAGGAATGCCGCTGAAGACTTTGGAGATGAATGTGTAATTCACATCTCATGCAGGGTGTGCCAGGCTGAGGGCTGGAGGGGTGTGACCTTCTCCTGTAGTTCAGCCAAAGCTTTGTGTGATGGGAGACGCTCTGATGAATCTGAACGTGGGCGCGCAGCAGAAACAATACATGCTGCTGGGTTCTAGAGCATCATGCTCGCTGTGGGAGGCTCCTGTTGCATGCATGTTGCTGGGAGCAGTGGTGTCCTCGGAGATGAGTCCATGACAGCGAACTCAGGCGGGGAGCATGGCGGAATTAAGTCGGCGGGCATGAGTGCTGCTGAGGACTGGAAAGATTTGCACGCTGTGGATGACTGCTGACACAGGCGCACTTCGGTGAGTTGTAATGGCTTCAATATTTCTGCTGGTTCAGGATCAGTGGATTTTGTGGGGCGGTCGGGTTGCATGAATTCTCTTGATGACTCTGCAAGCGAGTTTGGAGATGAGAGCGCTTCTCCTGACCTTGAGAATGTCTTTGCTGCAGAGGAGTCCGGTAAAGGTTGCGCTGCTGCTTCCATCAAGGAGACGAGCGCAGACATTCCTTCCACTGCTGGCAGCACGGGGAATGTGAGTGGGCCCGCTTCCTCCTGTGGCGTGCACTCAGCGGACAGGACGAGGGGCATGTGAGGGTCCACGTGATCCTGTGGCGTGCGCACTGAGTCAACTTGGAGCTTTCGTGGAATTGGTATAGGAATCTGACGAGGGGTGGCTTGTGGTGGTGCCGCACTTGGCTGTGGGACCAAACCTTTTGGCCGGCACGTCTCAGTCAGCTTCAGCGTTAAGCGCCAAGGCGCAGGTGTGGGTAACTGAGGAGGCGGGATTGGTGGGGGGGCGTGACTGTCTGTTGGTCACTCAGTGATGGTGAAGGAAGCGTCGTGACTGGTGTTGACGCTGATTGCTGGTGGAGCACCAGGACATAAGACTGAGGCAGCGAGACTGCAGCATTGGACAGCGTGATAGAGTGGGGCGTGTGTGAGCAGGACTCTAGAATGTTGACTTCAAACAAAAACGTCATGAGGTCATCGATGTAGGTGGCAATCTGACCTTGCATGAACAGAGACTTGATGTTGGTGAGTTCGAGATAAGACAACATGATTCCCGGCTCATCCTGCAGGATGCGGTCTAATGCGGAAAAAATCTGTTGTTGTTCCTTCTGACCTGCGCTGTCAAGAAATTCGTAAAATAAATCTTGAATCTTAAAGAACACAGTGGCCATGTCCTGTAGATACGACCCTTCTGTCTCTGATGTGTAATCATCGTCCAGGTTGATCCAATCAGACTCGCTATCGACGAGCAGGTGTGTGGGTGGCAGGCGCATTTCTGGCTGGCGAATCCAGGCTGGGAGGTCCTGCTGCAAACAAATTGTCCAGATCTTCCAATTCTGGGAAGAGCTCATACAGCCAGGAGTTCTCCTTCACCAGGTTCCACGCTTTGTCCAAAAAGTCAAATTTTTTCTTCGGAGTGTAGCAGGTGTGAAAACAGTTAAAGAAAAAATTTAACTCAGAAAAAATGTCCTTGATGAGGGCCATGTCCGGGTCCATGGCAGAGAAAGAGTTGTCAGACATGACTGGGAGTGAGCTTGCTGAGTCCCGTTTGAGGCCAGTTCATTCTGACATGAACTCGAGGTGATGTGGCACAGAAGGTTGTGGGACCCAAATGCAAAAACTCATAGACAGTGGAATTGAAATTGAAAGGCTTTATCAGTCAAAACGAGCTGGGATTCAGTACACAATTAAACAGTCAATGATGCAGAGGTACAGGTAGTCTGCAGGCAAAAGCGTCATCAAAAAGGCAGGCTCAGATCTTTTACACAGGCAGACAAAGTACATGGGCAGTTGCAAGATGAGATCACAAAACAGAACTGGGTCGGTACACGGCAAGACAAGGCAGAGCTATAAAAATGGCTGGTATGAGGACTGTGAAAATCAACGAACTGGCCAGGCTCGAGTGAAAAGAGAAGGGCTTAAATAACCAGGGTGGAAATGAGGAAAGTGAGAACAGGTGTGTCGGAAGAATCAGGAAGGGGGTGCGGCAAACAGAAGAAACAGGAAAGTTCAGGTGGGCGTGACTAAAGACTGAACAGCAAAAACCAAAAGATAATTCTGATGAAGAAAAAAAAACAGAAAGGACAAAATACAGAGACAAGTGCAGTGAGAGAGTTTTGTGTGGGCCGCTGAAGAGGAGGTACTGCTGGCCCACCACCACCAGAGGGCGCCCTGCCTGGAGTGCGGGCTCCAGGCACCAGAGGGCGCTGCCGCCTTACGAGAGCAGCCAGGGTGACAGCTGTCACCCATCACTGAACACAGCTGACTCCACTCAGCACGGAGGTATATCACCACCTCAGTGCCGACATATCGCCTTAAGATAGAGGTAACGATTCTCTGCTGTATTATATTGTCTTTCTTGTTGAGCATTGCAGGACAGCTGTCTACTAAAAGCCGTTGCTTCAGATAAGTACTCACCTTCCTGCAGTATTGTGACGTGAGGTGGAGACGGCTTCTCCCCTCTCTGTGTTACTGGGTGCAGCCGCATCCACACCTGTGTGTTTGTTCTCTTGCCAGCAGTACCGGATCCGACGAGCGGAGGCAGTGGCCACCTGGGAATTCGGGACTTGGCGGTTCCAGTACTTCCAGGGTTCGGTGGCAGAGGAAATCTGGGTGGTTCCGGTTCGACTTGGACGGACGTCTCCTACCTTCGAGCCTGCCCATACGACACCAGTGGAATTCGGCTTAACCCCAAATTGTCAATTGTTGTATTGGTTGTGCACGTTTCACAACAGTAAAACCTTGTTATTTACCTTCTCCATTGTCCGTTCATTTGCGCCCCCTGTTGTGGGTCCGTGTTCCTACACTTTCACAACAGGATATCTCGGCCAGCGTCATGGATCCCGAGGGGCGTCAACCGGCTGTTGAACGGCCAATGGAAGAACAGGGCGCGTTGGCGTCTTCGGGAGGGGTAATCGGTGAGTTGCAGCGGATCCTCACCGCTTTCACCACTCGGATGGATTTAATGACCGAGCAGAATGTTCTCCTAAACCGCAGGGTGGAGGCTCTCGCCGCACAAGTGGAAGCGCGCCCTCCGGGCGCCGCTGCGGCTCTCCCTCCCGTGGATCCTGCGCGTGATAGTGACGTTCCACTGGTCGTTCAACGGCCCCTCCCTCCGTCCCCAGAAGCATACATAAGCCCTCCAGAACCGTACGGAGGCTGTGTGGAGACGTGCGCGGATTTTTTGATGCAGTGTTCGCTCGTCTTCGCACAGCGTCCCGTGATGACTGACGCTAGCAAAGTAGCTTATGTAATAAACCTGCTTCGCGGGGAGGCACGCGCTTGGGCTACAGCTCTCTGGGAGCAGAACTCACGGCTCCTTCATACATACGATGGGTTTGTGCGGGAGCTCAGAACGGTGTTCGATCACCCCAATAGAGGAGAGACCGCTTCAACCGTGCTACTGTCAATGAGACAGGGGCGTCGGAGCGCAGCTGCCTATGCAGTCGCCTTCCGCATCGCGGCGGCGAGATCCGGCTGGAATAGCACTGCCCTCCGCGCCGCCTTTGTAAACGGACTGTCACTGGTCCTAAAAGAGCACCTGGTGGCGAAGGACGAACCGCGGGACTTAGATGGGCTCATCGATCTAGTCATACGACTCGACAACCGGCTAGAAGAACGCCGTCGGGAACGAGGCGAAGGGCGTGGCCAGGCACGCGTCGTCCCTCTCCCTTCCGGTTCCGACCAAGCTCTGCCCTCCCCACGCTCCTCTGTTCCTGCGCTCCGTGCGCCTACGGCTCCCCCTGCTGACGAAGCTATGGACACGAGCAGGGCAACATTTAGGGCACCTGGAGCACAAAGGAGGCGGGCCTACGGAGCTTGTTTTGTTTGTGGCTCGAGTGAGCATCTTGCAAGCGACTGCCCCGAGCGGTTAAACTCCAACGCCCGCCCCTAGAGACTGGGCCAGGGGTGGGCCGAAACATTCACGTGGGACACACCCACATTGCCACACGACTCCCTGTCACGATCCTGTATGAGGATTCAACCCTGAAGGCCCCAGCACTGGTGGACACGGGCTCTGAGGGGAATCTGCTAGACAGTAGATGGGCCAGGGAGATAGGGCTCCCTCTGGTGGCTCTTACCTCGCCTGTACAGGTTCGGGCACTAGATGGCTCCCTACTCCCACCGATCACGCATAAGACACCACCAGTAACTCTGGTGGTGTCAGGTAACCACCGGGAGGTGATCGAGTTCTTTGTGACTCAAGCCACCTCCCGTGTGGTTCTGGGTTTTCCCTGGATGCTAAAGCACAATCCCCGGATCGATTGGCCGTCCGGGGTAGTGTACAGTGGAGCGAGACCTGCCATCGGGAGTGTCTAGGTTCCTCGGTTCCTCCCGGCTCCCACGCTAAGGAGGAGGTCCGAGTCCCGCCCAATCTGAAGGCGGTGCCGGCGGAGTACCATGACCTTGCAGACATGTTCAGCAAGGATCTGGCTCTCACGCTTCCTCCCCACCGCCCGTATGATTGTGCCATTGATTTGGTTCCAGGCAGTGAGTTCCCGTCCAGTAGACTGTACAACCTCTCACGGCCGGAACGCGAATCAATGGAGACCTACATCCGGGACTCATTAGCTGCCGGGTTGATCCGGAATTCCACCTCCCCGATGGGTGCTGGTTTCTTTTTTGTGGGTAAAAAAGATGGCGGGCTTCGTCCATGCATTGATTACAGGGGGTTGAACGAAATCACGGTTCGCAACCGATACCCGTTGCCCTTGTTGGATTCAGTGTTCACCCCCTTGCATGGAGCCAGAATCTTCACCAAGCTTGATCTTAGGAATGCGTATCATTTGGTTCGGATCCGGAAGGGAGACGAATGGAAGACGGCATTTAACACCCCGTTAGGTCATTTTGAGTACCTGGTCATGCCGTTCGGTCTCACTAATGCTCCTGCGACTTTCCAAGCGTTGGTAAACGATGTCTTGTGGGACTTCCTGCACCGGTTCGTCTTCGTGTACCTAGACGATATACTCATCTTTTCCCCGGATCCTGAGTCTCATGTCCGGCATGTCCGTCAGGTCCTACAGCGGTTGTTGGAGAACCGCCTGTTTGTGAAGGGCGAGAAGTGTGAGTTCCACCGCACTTCTTTGTCCTTCTTGGGGTTCATCATCTCCTCTAACTCCGTCGCCCCTGATCCGGCCAAGGTTGCGGCGGTGAGAGATTGGCCCCAACCCACAAGCCGTAGGAAGCTGCAACAGTTCCTCGGCTTTGCTAATTTCTACAGGAGGTTTATTAAGGGCTACAGTCAGGTTGTTAGCCCCCTGACAGCCCTGACCTCACCAAAAGTCCCCTTCACCTGGTCGAATCGGTGCGAAGCCGCGTTCAAGGAGTTGAAACGGCGCTTCTCGTCTGCACCAGTTCTGGTGCAGCCCGACCCTAGCCGCCAGTTAGTGGTTGAAGTGGACGCCTCAGACTCAGGGATAGGAGCGGTGCTCTCCCAGAGCGGGAAGACCGATAAGGTCCTTCACCCGTGTGCCTATTTTTCCCGCAGGTTGACCCCGGCCGAACGGAACTATGACGTCGGCAATCGAGAACTCCTTGCGGTGAAAGAGGCCCTCGAAGAGTGGAGACATCTGTTGGAGGGAACAGCCGTGCCATTCACGGTTTTCACTGACCAACCTGGAGTACATCAGGACCGCCAAGCGGCTGAACCCCAGGCAAGCCCGCTGGTCACTGTTCTTTGGCCGTTTTGACTTCCGGATTACCTACCGTCCCGGGACCAAGAATCAAAGATCGGATGCATTGTGCCGGGTACACGAAGACGAAGTCAGAACGGAACCGTCGGATCCCCCGGATCCCATCATCCCGGAGTCCGCTATCGTGGCCGCCCTCACCTGGGACGTGGAGAAGACCGTCCGGGAGGCCCTGACCCGTGACCCGGACCCCGGCACCGGACCAAAGAACAGACTCTACGTCCCACCGGAAGCCAGAGCGGCGGTGCTGGACTTCTGTCACGGTTCTAGGCTCTCCTGTCACCCTGGGGTGCAAAGGACCGTGGCAGTCGTCCGGCAGCGCTTCTGGTGGGCGTCCCTGGAGGCCGACGTCCGGGACTACGTCCAGGCCTGTACCACCTGCGCCAGGGGCAAGGCCGACCACCGAAAGACCTCAGGGCTGCTACAGCCGCTGCCCGTGCCTCATCGCCCCTGGTCCCACATCGGCCTGGACTTTGTCACGGGTCTCCCGCCGTCCCAGGGAAACACCGTCGTCTTCACGATAGTGGACCGTTTCTCCAAGGCGGCCCACTTCGTGGCCCTCCTGAAGCTACCAACGGCCCAGGAGACAGCGGACCTCCTGGTCCACCACGTCGTCCGTCTGCATGGGATACCATCAGACATCGTCTCCGATCGCGGTCCCCAGTTTACCTCACACGTTTGGAGGAGCTTCTGCCGGGAACTGGGGGCCACGGTCAGCCTCTCGTCCGGGTATCACCCCCAGACCAACGGGCAAGCAGAGCGGGCCAACCAGGAACTGGAGCAGACACTACGCTGTGTGACAGCCGCGCACCCGACGGCCTGGAGTACCCACCTGGCCTGGATCGAGTACGCCCACAACAGTCAAGTGTCATCAGCCACCGGCCTCTCCCCGTTCGAGGTGTGCTTGGGGTATCAGCCCCCCTTGTTTCCGGTGGTTGAGGGAGAGGTCGGTGTGCCCTCGGTCCAGGCCCACCTACGGAAGTGCCGTCGGGTGTGGCGTGCCGCCCGCTCTGCTTTATTGAAGGCCCGGACGAGGGCGAAGAAACATGCAGACCGGCGGCGGGCCCCGGCCCCCAAGTATCGTCCTGGGCAGGAAGTGTGGTTGTCCACCAAGGACATTCCCCTTCAAGTGGACTCCCCGAAACTCCAAGAACGATACATCGGTCCCTTCAAAATTCTCAAAGTCATCAATCCCGCCGCAGTGAGGCTCCGGCTTCCGGCCTCGCTGCGGATTCATCCAGTGTTTCATGTCTCCCGGATAAAACCCCATCACACCTCACCCCTCTGCACCCCGGGTCCGGCACCACCTCCTGCCCGGATCATCGACGGGGAACCGGCTTGGACCGTGCGCCGACTCCTCGACGTCCGT
Organism: Thalassophryne amazonica; assembly: GCF_902500255.1. Classification (NCBI taxonomy): domain Eukaryota; kingdom Metazoa; phylum Chordata; class Actinopteri; order Batrachoidiformes; family Batrachoididae; genus Thalassophryne; species Thalassophryne amazonica. The sequence goes on from NC_047114.1 coordinate 11,494,469, forward strand.
CGAATGGGCCGGGGTTTTCAGTACCTGGTGGACTGGGAAGGGTACGGCCCCGAAGAACGCTCCTGGGTGAAGATGGGCTTCATCCTGGACCCGGCCCTCCTGGCCGACTTCTACCGTCGCCATCCGGACAAGCCCGGTCGTGCGCCAGGAGGCGCCCGTTGAGGGGGGGGGGTCCTGTTGTGTGGGCCGCTGAAGAGGAGGTACTGCTGGCCCACCACCACCAGAGGGCGCCCTGCCTGGAGTGCGGGCTCCAGGCACCAGAGGGCACTGCCGCCTTACGAGAGCAGCCAGGGTGACAGCTGTCACCCATCACTGGACACAGCTGACTCCACTCAGCACGGAGGTATATCACCAGGACGGCGTCTCCACCTCAGTGCCGAGATATCGCCTTAAGATAGAGGTAACGATTCTCTGCTGTATTATTTTGTCTTTTATATTGCTAGGACCAATTTTATTCACTTTAGACATGCTTCCCTTGGGCAGTATTATTAGACGGTATTGCTTAAATTTTCATTGTTACGCAGATGATACCCAGCTTTATCTATCCATGAAGCCAGAGGATACACACCAATTAGCTAAACTGCAGGATTGTCTTACAGACATAAAGACATGGATGACCTCTAATTTCCTGCTTTTAAACTCAGATAAAACTGAAGTTATTGTACTTGGCCCCACAAATCTTAGAAGCATGGTGTCTAACCAGATCGTTACTCTGGATGGCATTTCCCTGATCTCTAGTAATACTGTGAGAAATCTTGGAGTTATTTTTGATCAGGATATGTCATTCAAAGCGCATATTAAACAAATATGTAGGACTGCCTTTTTGCATTTACGCAATATCTCTAAAATCAGAAAGGTCTTGTCTCAGAGTGATGCTGAAAAATTAATATGTGCATTTATTTCCTCTAGGCTGGACTATTGTAATTCATTATTATCAGGTTGTCCTAAAAGTTCCCTAAAAAGCCTTCAGTTGGTTCAGAATGCTGCAGCTAGAGTACTGACGGGGACTAGCAGGAGAGAGCATATCTCACCCGTGTTGGCCTCCCTTCATTGGCTTCCTGTTAATGCTAGAATAGAATTTAAAATTCTTCTTCTTACTTATAAGGTTTTGAATAATCAGGTCCCATCTTATCTTAGGGACCTCGTAGTACCATATTACCCCATTAGAGCGCTTCGCTCTCAGACTGCGGGCTTACTTGTAGTTCCTAGGGTTTGTAAGAGTAGAATGGGAGGCAGAGCCTTCAGCTTTCAGGCTCCTCTCCTGTGGAACCAGCTCCCAATTCAGATCAGGGAGACAGATACCCTCTCTACTTTTAAGATTAGGCTTAAAACTTTCCTTTTCGCTAAGGCTTATAGTTAGGGCTGGATCGGGTGACCCTGGACCATCCCTTGGTTATGTTGCTTTAGACGTAGACTGTGGGGGGGTTCCCATGATGCACTGTATCTTTCTGTTTTTGCTCCGTATGCATCACTCTGCATTTAATCATTAGTGATCGATCTCTTTTTCCTGGTTCTTTCCCTCAGCCCCAACCAGTCTCAGCAGAAGACTGCCCCTCCCTGAGCCTGGTTCTGCTGGAGGTTTCTTCCTGTTAAAAGGGAGTTTTTCCTTCCCACTGTGGCCAAGTGCTTGCTCATAGGGGGTCGTTTTTGACCGTTGGGGTTTTTCATAATTATTGTATGGCCTTGCCTTGCAATGTGGAGCGCCTTGGGGCAACTGTTTGTTGTGATTTGGCGCTATATAAGAAAAAAGTTGATTGATTGATTGATTGATTGTTGAGCATTGCAGGACAGCTGTCTACTAAAAGCCGTTGCTTCAGATAAGTACTCACCTTCCTGCAGTATTGTGACGTGAGGTGGAGATGGCTTCTCCCCTCTCTGTGTTACTGGGTGCAGCCGCATCCACACCTGTGTGTTTGTTCTCTTGCCAGCAGTACCGGATCCGACGAGCGGAGGCAGTGGCCACCTGGGAATTCGGGACTTGGCGGTTCCAGTACTTCCAGGGTTCGGTGGCAGAGGAAATCTGGGTGGTTCCGGTTCGACTTGGACGGACGTCTCCTACCTTCGAGCCTGCCCACACGACACCAGTGGAATTCGGCTTAACCCCAAATTGTCAATTGTTGTATTGGTTGTGCACGTTTCACAACAGTAAAACCTTGTTATTTACCTTCTCCATTGTCCGTTCATTTGCGCCCCCTGTTGTGGGTCCGTGTTCCTACACTTTCACAACAGAGAGAGACAAAAGAAAACAGAGAGGAAAAAAAAACAACTGAATAACATAACATGCCAACGGAAAGAAATGACCCAAAAACTAATAAATGTTAAGGTGAACAGACCAGCCATAAAATAAAAGACTGAGACAAAACTAGAACGGAACTGACCATGGCTAAAGTATTAAAACTAACAAGAACAAAATGTCAAAACAACCTATAGACTAAATAGAAAACAAACCCAGAGTACAGAATAACAGATAACGCCAAAAAATGACTGAACAGAAAAATAAGTTATGAACTGAAAACAAAACCAAAGACAAAAGTATACTTCATAGAAAAAGCCCAACAAAAGCATAACAAACAAATAATGCAATCAGTGACTAAAGCAAAATACAAGAAATGAGATAAACAGAACCAAACTAAGACTGAAGTGACTAAGGTAACAATAAATGAAAACAATATGGCAAAACAGCTACTAAGACAAAACTACACAATAAATGAATGATGAACAGAAAACAAAACCAATAACATGAACATGGCGAGAATACAAATACAGATGTACAGAATAAATTTCAAATTTTCCACCATCATCCCAGTATCAGCAGTGGAGAGCATAAATGACTACAGGCCTGCTGCACGTACACCTGTGGTCATGAAGACTGGTCTCTCAGCACATCAGGGCCTGTCTGCCTCCCACTCTGGACCCCCACCAGTTTGCCTACAGGGCAAACCGCTCCACAGCGCTCCACACTGCGCTGAGCCACCTGGAGCACCAGGGGAGCTATGTGAGGATGCTCTTCCTGGACTTCAGCTCAGCCTTCAACCACATCATCCCGGTGATCCTGGTCCAGAAACTGACACATCTGGGCATCTCCACCCCCATCTACCAGTGGATCAAGGGCTTCCTCACAAACCACCCACAGTCCATGAAACTTGGCCCCCACCTTTCCTCCACCATCACACTCAGCATCGGTTCCCCTCAAGGCTGTGGACTGAGCCCCCTCCTGTTCACCCAATAACACTCATGACTGCTCTCCGACTCATCTCTCAAACACAATCCTAAAGTTTGTGGATGATACCACTGTGGTTGGGCTCATCTCAGGAGGGGATGAGTCTGATTACAGAGATGAGGTCAATTGACTGACAGCATGGTGTTCAGCTAACAACCTGCCACTGAACACCACAAAAACAAAAGAAATAATCCTTCAGGAAGGCAGGGCTGACCCAGCCCCGCTCTACGTCCATGGGGACTGTGTGGAAAGGGTCAGCACCATCAGGTTCCTGGGAGTGCAGCTCTCTGACAGCCTCTCCTGGACTGCCAACACCACAGTGGTGGTGAAGAAAGCCCAGCAGCAACTTCACTTCCTGAGGGTGCTCAGGAGGAACAGTCTGGAGGAGAAGCTGCTGGTGTTCTACAGAGCCACCGTTGAGAGCATCCTGACGTACTGCATCACAGCATGGTACGGGGGGTGCTCAGCAGCAGACAAGAGAGCGCTGCAGAGGGTGATCATAACGGCCCAGGGGACCACTGGCTGCTCTCTGCCCAGCCTGGAGGACATTGCCAGCTCTCGCTACCTCAGCAGAGCTGCCAGCATCAGCAAAGACACATCCCACCCCAGCAACCACCGTTTGACCTACTGCCCTCGGGCCGATGGTATAGGTCAATCAAAACTAGGACAAACAGACTCAGGGACAGGTTTCTCCCCAGAGCGATCACTGCACTGAACAATAACAAACCACATTAATCTGCACTTTTCAAGTTTCTTGTGCAATATCTGTAAACCATGTGCGATATTTCCCGTGCAATATCATTCCACAGTTGTAAATAATTTTCATTTTACATTTTACTTTGGTCCACATTTTATTTAGTTGTACATATATTTAAATAATTTATTGTTAAATTCATTATCTTTTATTTGGCTAACAATTGGAGTTGCACTCAAATCTCCTTGCAATGCAAATTACAAAGACAATAAAGGCAATTCTGATTCTGATTCTGAACAAGAAAGCAGAGATCAATGCAAAACTCATGACAGGAAGACCATCAAGGGCAGGATCATGATAGGGATGAGGCTATGTTTCTTAATTCTTCTAAAATTGTCTTTGTCATGGTAGACATTTGCTCTTTCACATCATTCATAATTTCAGCACACAATTGTTGTTTTCAATCAGTCACTACACCAGGGTCTAGAGGTGCTCTACTCACCGTTGCACAATCATAAGGAAGCCATCATTCCCCTCCTTCTTCCTCCAAGGCCAGAGCCTCTGTTTTTACCTCCTCAAATGTGAGCTCCGGCCTTTTCCACACCTGCTGCCTGAGCTCCTGGCAGATGAGGCCCTCCTTCAGGCCCATAATGAACTGGTGTCATAACACCAAATCTCCTTCCAAGCTCATGATGTCTTTCTGCTTCAACCTGGAGAATAATTCCTGTAATGTTAAAGAAAATGCTCTTAAAGATTCATTAGGCTCCTGCCTACAATTATAAAACTGAGTTCTTAAAATGGAGACGTGTGTATTGTCTCCATAGAGTGCAGATAGTGCATCAAAAATCTCCTAAGATGAGTTCCTCTCAGAGCGATCTAAGGCTAGAATCTCTTGTTTGGCTTCACCATCTAATAGTCCAAGAATAAAGTCTGCCTTCTGTGAATCTCTGATTGGTTGGAAAGTAAGCATTGTCTCAATTTGGCTGCGCCATTCTCCAAAATCAACATCAGACTGTGCCCCACTAAATTGTGACACCCAAGGTCCACCCATAAAAAATGGCATCATCATGGCCTGTCCACCTGACTGCACCTCGTCCTTTGACATGTTAATTTAATAGAGGCTCAACCCAAAGGACCAAATCCTGTTCGTGATGCCACTTATGTCACGAGACGAGAGCCCCAGTTTAGAAAACTCTGTTCCAGGGGGAGTGATCTCTATCAAACAATGTCAACCATAAAAAAATTTAGAAAAATTTTATTAACAATTAGGAAAAGGAAAAAAAAAATCTAAAAAGAACACAAAAAAACTAACCAAAAAGTCCATTTAAAATAGCCCAAGGTGCGACTGCAGTACAGGTCAGATCTGGGCATGGTTCCCTCCTTGGATATGACCAAGGAGGGGGACTGCCACCCCCCCACTGTTCCAATGGCACGCGCCCGCTCCCTTTCTCACTCCTCTGCACTCTTGCTGCTCTCCCAAACTCCCAGGGTAGGGGAGGCCTGCGTAATGGACAAACTGTGAATGGATTGGCTGGTGACAGGTAGGAAACTCAGGCTCTTTACTCTTGAAGGCAGGGCTACTGCTTAGCCTCACAGCAATCACACCAACACTAAAATCAAATTGTGGGAAGCCTGGCCAGGCAGAGTATCAAAGAGACATTTAACTGAGAGGAGGGAGCTTGACAAACGCTCCCCCTCCACTGTTCCCACGACACATCCTGTCGCTTGTCCCAACGGTGGTCTTTCCGTGCACACTTGGTCCCACCCGGACTACTGTCCTTCTGCCCTCATGCCTGCTCGCTATTCAGCGCCTGGACACTGGGCACACTGCTACTACTCCCCCACGCTCTGTCTGAAGATCTGCCACACTCACTAGCTCACAATCACCTGTCCCTAATATCCCTGATAACAGGGGCGGAGTCGCAGTCACGCACACACGCCCACTTGCATGTCAACACAAATACAAGTGAAGTTTGGTCACCCCGTGACAATTACTTGAAATTGTTGATGTGGAAAAACAAAGCAGATCAAAAGCAAGAGGAGTCAGTGGCAAAAAGAACCAATGGTGCAAATATAACATGCCCATAGACCAACAAAAAGAAACATGAACAAAATAAAAGGGCAAACAAGGAAATCGAGTGACAGACCAAAAAAGAGAACAAGAACAATAAAAGACTATAACACAAACTAGAAAACAACTGAACATGGCTGAAGAATAAAAGTTGCAGCAAAACCATGATAATAAAATAGTAAATCAAAGTAAAGGTTAAACAGAAAATAAATGATGAACAGAAAGCCATTAACCCTCTGGAGTTCAGGGTATAAGTGGCCATTTTTTTTACTACTTTTGGTTTTACCTTTATAATTTACCTTTAAAAAGTGTTAACTTTGCCTTGTTTGGTGTCATTTTTGACAGCACAATCTCACCTGTGTGACTATAAAGTTTCTTGTTCATTCTGACCTACTGTATTAACACAGTGAACCTAAAATCACACAAAAAAACATAAAATCCAAGTAGAAAAAAGCTTGGGTTTTTTGACTGTGGAAACCACAAACTTGTTTAACAAACCATTTTCATAACTTAAAATCTAAATATAAATTTCAAAAACATTTGTACAAATGTAGCAAAAAAACAAAGTTAAATACAACTATTTATATAAACTCAGGAACTGCTTCAGGGATTTTTTTTGTACAATTATTTACAAAACAGTCAGATATCACACTAAGATTTAGAATGTACATATAAAATGTACATTTCAAAAACATATAGTGCAGGAAATGCTAATGCTAAACTATTTACAAAACAATCAGAAGTCAAAATAAGATGCAACACAAATTATTTGTGCCACTCAAAAAACAATTCCTGTCCTAAACAACACAGAGGGTCACATCGCAGGCCTGACACTTCCACGGTGTGTCACTCCTCTTGTTGTCCACCTGAAGGCACCGCTGGCACATCAATCTGCCTTTTGTGGCCTTTTGGTGAGGATCTGTGCCTGTCACAATTGGCACAGGAACGTGGTTCTGGCTCCTGTTCTGTGGGACACCTGTTTTGTCTGTGCCACACAGTTGACACACCAACTCCACCATAACATCCTTGTGTGTCATGGGCTGCACTTGCTTGACACTGCTGATCGCAAGACGAATGCATTTGTGGTTGCAATGTCAAAGAAGTGCAGCAACACTGTCCTGTACTAGTGTGCAGTTTTCGGATGGGTGGAGTAGTACTGGATGAGCTGGTCAGATAGGTCAACTCCACCCATGTTTTTATTATAAGCCAACACTGGGGTAGGACAGGGAATGTCTTTCACCGTCCAGCATCCATCCTTCCCATCCTTCACCCTTCTCCACACTCTCACCCAAAAATGCATGATGGATGGTGGAGCACACAGACACCTCCTGTGTGTACTCCTCCTGAAAGCTACGTCCCTCCAAACAGTTTAAAAATAGACAGTCGTTCATCGACTGCATCGGCAGACCCCACTGTGGCCTTCAGCCAGCCCACGAGTCGGACTCCATTTTTGTTGATGGACTCCTGCCAGCCTAAGCGAAGGCCTCCCTTATATTCAGTTTACTTTAGCCAGCCTCCTATATCTACAGTTACCTTTAGCCGGCCAGCTGCCCCCACTTTCTGTTGGATTGTGGAAACTGTTTTTTCTAATGTGTCTTTGTTTCCAAGTCTCCAGGCTAGTGCAGAGGTTTGGGAGCTTTCCCCCCATATTGTTAGCTCCCGTGTTCTGCCAAGGTCAGGTTGTTGACTTTTTGGGTCTTTTTTGGGGCTTTTTGGGACATTTTTGGGTCTTTGGAATGGTACACCCTGGTCTGGGGGTGGTCCCTTCTGTCAGCTGCCTGCCTCTCACCCGTGGGTTTTTTTTTTTTTCCTCCCCCCCGCTGGTGCATCCTGTTTAGGGCACGCAAACGAAATATTGTAATGTGCAAAGTCTGTGGCATGCAATCATTACACAATCACACCGAATACAGTGTGTCACAGCGAGTCAGCAAGTTAACATGATATTACAGATACATCCTCTGATGCATGAGGTGGAATGACAGTGGATCTGTGATATCATTCACATTATGACTGTAACTGGTGCACCGTGCAGAGCCTTTGGCTCACCGTGGGGCAGGATGTCACGCAGCTGCATGTGATGTTACAGCTATGAAGATGATCAGAATTCACATATGTTATGTAACCCATGAGAGGGCATGACCATGTATCTGCAGCCCAGTCAGGTGAGCTGTGCAGCTGAACAGGCCGAAACAGCTGTAATACACATCATATCACAATAACACATATGAAGGACTGATGTCACAACTGCATTACCAAGCAATCACAGTATGAATGTAATAAATAGTCACTTTTGCAATAGCTCCAGATGGACCCGATCAGCTGGATTGAAAGGCGCAGGAGGGGCACAAGTGGGCAAACACTCAATCATCTTTATACTTTTATTTATTCCCAAATTTGACAGATATGTGTCAGAAATCATTACGTGTCGACAGCGACATCATTGGCACTAGGGTTGGGTATGGAAAACCAGTTCTTTTTGAGCACCAATTTGCCAAATCTCCACACAGTGATATGATAACCACTTTGCGGAGCAGATGATTTTGTTTTAAGTGCTGGTGCTCCCCCATGTGTCATGAAGAAATGCTGCCCCGGGCGGTTGCCCATTTCGCCTGTACCAAAAACCACTACTGGCTATAGAAATAAACTACTTACTTACGAGGTCTGTTAGAAAAGTAACAGACCTTTTTATTTTTTGCAAAAACCATATGGATTTGAATCACGTGTGATTGCATCAGCCAAGCTTGAACCTTCGTGCGCATGCATGAGTTTTTTCACGCCTGTCGGTTGCGTCATTCGCCTGTGAGCACGCTTTGTGGGAGGAGTGGTTCAGCCCCCTCGGCGGATTTTCATTGTCAGGAAAATGGCCGAGCGACTGCCACTTTGCTGCATCAAATTTTTTTCAGAAACTGTGAGAGACAGCCAGGTGGAAACCATTCAGAACATTCAGATGGCTTTCGGTGAAGATCTATGGGTATCACACAGATTAAGGAGCATTACAACTGGATTAAAGACGGCGCACAGTGGCTGAGGGTGCACCGCGCTTCGAGCAGCCATCAACAGGCTGAAACGACCAGATCATTTCCAAAGTGAAGGCTGTGTTGATCCAGGACGTCGTGTGACTACCAGAGAAATGGCAAGAGAGGTGGACATAGCACTTTTTCGGCACATTACACTGTTAGTTGAGATTTTGTAATGAAAGATGTGCGGCGGAATTCGCGCGTCAGGACGGAGCCGCTAATGGTGCAGAACAAAAAGCACCTCCGAGTTGGAAGTCTCACGGGACATCCCCAGCTCTTCCACCATTCGGAAGATTCAGACGGCTTTGGGTGGCTTTTCAGTCGAGTGCGTATCTGAGAAATTGTCGAAGAGCTGAGCATGTCACAACATGTCCTGTGAGACCAACACGGAGGTGCTTTCGTTCCGCACCATTAGAGGCTCCGTGGCGAATTCCTCCGCTCCTGTTTTCATGACAAAATCTCCTTTAATAGTGGAATGTGCCGGGAATGTGCTGATGTCCACCTTTTCTGCCATTTCTCTGGTAGTCAGACGACGTCCCGGATCAACACAGCATTCAGTTTGGAAATGATCTGGTCGTTTCAGCCTGTCGATTGCCGCTCAGAGTGCAGCGCGCCCTCCGCCATTGTGCGCCGTCTTTAAACCGGCTGTACCACTCCTTAATCTCTGTGATGCCCATAAAATCGTCCCTGAAAGTCATCTGAATTTTCCGAATGGTGTCCACCTGGCTGTCTCTCACAGTTTCTGGAAAAAAATGATGCATTACTGCTCCAGCCGTTCAGACATTTTCCTCACAATGAAAATCCAACGAGGGGGGAGGACCAGTGCACACTCAAAGCCTGCTCACAGGAGAATGATGCAACCGACAGGCGTGAAAAAACTCACGCATGTGCACGAAGGTTCAAGCTTGGCTGATGCAGTCACACGTGATTCAAATCCATATGGTTTTTGCAAAAAATAAAAAGGTCCGATACTTTTCTAACAGACCTCGTACTTACTTATTATGAATGCTGGCATAGGCTCCAGACCCCTGTGACCTTTTACTGGAGTAAGTAGGTATAGAAAGTGGATGGGTGGATCTTTTTCACACCACGTTTTCTTTGACCTTTGACCAAACTACTCCAAAAACCTAATTATCTCTCGATCAACATCAAAGTAATTACCCACCACCAAATCTATCCATGTTTTTGAGTTATCATGGCCACAAACTCACTCACTCACTCACTCACTCACTCACTCACTCACTCACTCACACCAGTGAAAAAAATAAGCCACTTTTTCCGCCTGAGTGTGTAATGATACAAGGACTTAAAGCATCTGAGAAAAGAGAAAAGTGAAGTGATGAACTATGGATGATGCCAGATCTGAAGGAGGTCCTGCAGCCTACAGATGACTTCTGTTTTTTTGGGGGGGGGGGGTTTTGTTGTTGTTTTTTTTTTTTTTTTTTTGGCAGTGGGCTTGGTACTTCAGCTGCCATAAGACATTTTACAAAGCTTGGCACTGGAAAAGAAGAACTTGTTTCTGCACTCTGTGGGAGTTACTGTGCTGCTGCCTTCCATCAGCACGTTACTTTTCTAAAGGCTTTTGTGTGGTTTGTGTGGCAGAAAACATTTTTCTTTGTTCAGACTCAAGCTGGCTGCTGTGAAGGACATTCCCACCTATCACCCCTCACCACTGACACTTTCTCTCATGTATCATGATTGATTCCACATTATTTATTTGCTCAGATTGTGCTGGTGTTTGTGTACCCTCTTGGGTCCTCTGGTTCCTGGTCCATTTGTCCTCCACAAGCTGAGGCTCGGTTTTTCAGTTTGTCCTTCAGTTACACTAAAGCAGCAGTAAATATTCTTCTAATGTCATGATTCAAATGCAAATAATATTTATGATTATTTATTTATATTTTCTGGCTGTTGATCTGTTGCTGTGCTGATTCAACCCAATTTTTTCGTCAGTTAGGACCAAGGTCCATAGGACTAATCAAGATTCTCAGGCAGTGTGTAGTGCACGGCCCAACAATTTTCCTGAAAACTATTGGATACATTTTCATTTTTCTGAAATTTGGTTCAGACAATCCTTGAGAGACTGTCTGGTTGTGTTAAGTAGGACATTATGATTGAATCTCTGCTGCATAGTGGTCATGTTATTCCAGAAAATAGTTTCAGAAACCTTCATTTCCCCCAAATGATTCTTTGTATGTGGGACTTGTTTGTATGACAATAATAAATGGCTAACAAATATCTAATAATGTAAGGCAATAAAAAGTACTCAACCTCAGCAAAAACCAAGCATCTGTCCAGTCTGCTATCACAGATGAGATTTTTGTCTCTGTTGTAAAATGTTTTGAGTGACAGATCAGAAAAAATAACCCTCTCATCCTGAACACCTAAAAAGGCACTGCAGTGATGTCATTGCATCTTTCTGAAAACTTCAGGGATTTTCAACTTTAAAGCACTCTGAGCGAACGCAATGCACATAATGTCACAGTGCACATACTGTCACAGTGCACATACTGTCACAGTGCACATATTGTCACCACGATGATATACGAGGGCTGTCAATAAAGTATAGGTCCTTTTTATTTTTTTCAAAAACTATATGGATTTCATTCATATGTTTTACGTGCTTGAACCATCGTGCGCATGCGTGAGGTTTTCCACGCCTGTCGGTGACGTCATTCGCCTGTGAGCACTCCTTGTGGGAGGAGTCGTCCAGCCCCTCATCAGAATTTCTTTGTCTGAGAAGTTGCTGAGAGACTGGCGCTTTGTTTGATCAAAATTTTTTCTAAACCTGTGAGACACATCGAAGTGGACACGGTTCAAAAAATTAAGCTGGTTTTCGGTGAAAATTTTAATGGCTGATGCGGATTGCAGCGTCGGCTCGCAGCCGACGCTGCAATCCACCCGCACGTCTTTCATTAAAAAAATCTCCTTTAACAGTGGAATATCCGGATAAAATGCTGAAACCGACTTCTTCTGAAACTTCTCTGTTCTTTCACGACGTCCTGGATCATTAGAGCCTGAAATGTGGAGGTTTTCAGCTTGAAACAGGCTGACGACGGCGCCTGGGAGTGCTGCGCAACGTCTCACTCCGTGGGAAGTCTTTAAAGTGACAGTATCACCTCAAAATCTCTCATCAGCCGTTAAAAGTTTCACCGAAAACCAGCTTAATTTTTGAACCGTGTCCACTTCGATGTGCCTCACAGGTTTAGAAAAAATTTTGATCAAACAAAGCGCCAGTCTCTCAGCAACTTCTTAGACAAAGGAATTCCGACGAGGGGCTGGACGACTCCTCCCACAAGGAGTGCTCACAGGCGAATGACGTCACCGACAGGCGTGGAAAAACTCACGCATGCGCACGAGGGTTCAAGCATGTCTGACGTAAAAACATATGAATGAAATCCATATAGTTTTTGAAAAAAATAAAAAGGACCTATACTTTATTGACAGACCTCGTATGTCTACCTTTCTTCTCTCCATCATGTCAGCCAGCTCTCTCCCTTTATCAGTCATACTGCCAACATTCATAGTTCTGACTCTCACATCCACCCTTCTAGTTTTCCTCTTCTCCCACTGTCTGTGGACACATCCTTCTCTTCTTCTTCTTCTTTGCCCAGCAGCAGCCCAATTTCCACCAGCACCCTGTTGGGCAACAGCACCAGTGGCAATTGTTTTTAACCTAGGGTCTCGACCAATCTGGTATGGAAAATCGATTTGTACTCTGCATGATTATTTTGGCTTCTTTTACACCAGATGCCCTTCCTCACACATCCCTACTCATTTATCCAGGCTTGGCACAATACTCCAAGTGTACTGGCTGCACACCCCATGTGGATGAGATTTGACCAAATTTAAAGTTACGCCCTGCCTCCTTATACCCTCCTCATTTATCCGTGCTTGAAACCAGCACTCAAAATGTACTGACTGCACATCCCATGTGGCTGAGTGTTATCCACATCTGCTTAAAACCTCTTTTTTTGTTGTTGTTGTTGCTGTTATTGTTTTTAAAGAAGCACAATATAAAAACATGTCAATGTTTTAGACTTCATCTTTAGATCCTGATCAGCACCAACATTTTGTGTTCTTCCTCCTCATAAGGTTGATCTTTCCACCAAATTTCAAGGAGATCTGTTGAAAGGTTTTTGGTAATCCTGCTGACACACAAATTTTGATGAACACATGACCTTCACCATGCTTAAAAACAACAAACAACAACAACAAAAAAAACAAAACAAAGCAAAAAACAACTGATTTAACAGGTAGAAAACTGGGGCAAAAAAACTTTCTATACATATCCCCTATATGCTTTTTTGAGGTAAAGTCTATTTTTGTTCTGTGGCTAGTTTTGGGGCCCAGCCCATACAGGGACTGCACCCTCGACAATCAGGTGATTGCTTGAGGAAACGACTTGTTCACCCTTGCTCCTCACACTCACAGTGGTCACCCCTGTGCATATGAAGGCAAGGCGAGCTGTCCCTCATTTCCTGTTATCTCGTCACTGAAACCTTCAATTATGGGACCCAGGCGACCCTGCAGAGCTGTCAAGGGGCAGAGACCCTAAAATGATCAGAGTCCACTGGAAATGGCAAACAGCTTAATTTCTGAGGTTTCCTGACATTTTCACAGGCGTGCCACCAGACAGACAGATGCACTTCAGGTCACGTATGCTGGTTTTAATCTGATTGCAGAAAATAAATGACTTTCCTTCCAAAATGGTCACATCTGAAGTTCTGCTGCAATCTCCCTGATTTAATGTAACAAATAACCGCAAAGCATTGGATGAAGTGTTTTGAAGCAGCACTCTGGCCTTCTCTATACTTCTCCATCAGCACTCTCAGAGCAAACATTGCATCAGTAGTGCTCTTTCTCAGCATGAAACCATATTGCTGTTCACAGATCTTCACTGCCTTTAAAAGCCTAGTTTCCACTACTCTGATCCATAACTTCATGTTGTGGCTGATCAACTGCATATCACCTTTATTCTTAAACATCAGAACCATTATGCTTCTTCTTCACTCTTAAGGCATCCTCTCACTTTCCATGATTTTATTAAACAATCTGGTTTAAAGATTCTCCTAAACATTCACATGCCTCCACTAGAATCTCATCTAGGTCAACTGCCTTTCCACTTGTCATCCTCTTCATAGCTGTTCTCACTTCATTCTTACTAATCCCTAGCACTTCCTGATTTAGTCTAGCCACATCATCCAGTGTTCTCTCTCTCTCTCTCTCCCTGTCTCTCTCATTTTCCTAATTCATCCTCAAAATATTCCCTCCACTTTCTCAACCACTCTCCTCACTTATCAGCATATGTCCATCTGCATCCTTTTTCATGCTAACCTGCTGCACATTATTTCTGACTCCCTGCCTCTGTCTGGCCACAATTGGTACAAGTCCTTTTGTCCTTCCTTAGTGCTTATCTTTATGTACATCTGGCTGTATATGCTTTTTCCTTAGCCTTTACACCATCTCTCTTCATGCTACACCACATCTTCTTGTAGTCCTATTTTCATCATCTCTTAGTCTATCCCAGTTCTTTATTGACAGCCTCTTCCTTCTTTTACTTTCCTGTATTTCCTCATTCCACCATCGTGCTTCCTCTGTCCTTTAGTCGCTGTTAATCCTGGTCTTATCCAATACAATATACAAATCCTATTTATGATTTACATGTTTGATATGACACCAGTTTTACACCACTTGCCCTTCCTGATGCAGCCATCTCCATGCATGTGGGCTTGGGAGTGGACATTAAGACAGCACTGGTTTGTGCAGAAGTTGTTGCGGGTTGCAGTCCTCAGCACTGGGTATTTTTAAATCCTGAGTCACTGAGGATGCATAATACTGGGACTAAACCCAGGTGAACAGTGTTTCACTACTAAGGTAAAATGAAGTTAATAAAGAGGAACTGAGCATGACAGTCTAACAGAGCGTTACCAGGACTCAAACCCAAAGTGTGACGTCTGTGGGTTCAAGACCGCAGGCAGCTGTGACTGCAACAAATTGCAAAGAAAAATATTAAAGATGGTAATTTACATTTTTGTCAAAAGTCACTTCACCTCCAATGTGCTGGTGTCCAGAGACAAAACAAAAAACAAAAAGGGCTCCGCTCATCCAGGTATTTATGAACTTTTGTGCATGTGGACAAATCAGGTTGATGTGCGCAATCTACCACGCTTAGGGGGGTTTGATAAAGTTCCACCAGGGTGGGTTTTGTTGAGGAATTCAGTCATTCTCCTTTCTTGGGAAGCAGGAGGAAAAAAAAGACAGCAGAAAAAAAACGAGGATAAAAATAGATGAATATCAATCAGGCAAGCTTTCTTTTCACCAGGAGCGTGTGTGTCAAAGTGGGAGTGCTTCTCTTCATAAGGACCTCCTGCAGCTCCTCGGGATTAGGATGGAGTAATCCTAGTCCAGCTCATGCTGACAGAACCTGGCCCTGTTTTTCTGGGATAAGAAAACTGGGCCAAGAACCTCAGGATGATGGAACCTTTATGCACGTGCTTTCTCTAATATTCTGTCTCCACTTTGGGCACAGTGATGATGCTACGAGTTAATCTGAATTAATCTCTCTGCAACCACAATCCTCCTAGCAAAAATGGTGAGTGGAGATCTACAAAGGATGATTGGGAAAATGTCTCTCGGGAGCTCTGCTGTCATGATTAATTTGAAGTTTACAGTTTATGATTTACACGGAGGGTCTGCGAAACTAGGATTAGATACAAGCTTGAGTTATGTTATTTAATTCAGTGACTAGATTGCTGTATGCTGCAGGCGATTTGTACTTTTAAATTAAAGATAAAATGCTGTACCACCTGAAGACAAATGTCAAATTTATGATGATGGATGCAGAATATTCATGACATCTGTGTGCAGTAAAAATGTAGCACCGGCTAGACTCTGAGGTTTCTGCTTTTTTAAAACCAAGTCCACAGCCAAAGTTCAGACTTCTTTTTTATTTTTAAACAAATCTTCCTGTGTTACTTTGTAGTGTAGCTGTGACTGGAGACCTCTTTCAGTGTGACCATGGATGTCTTGGAGGGTTCCTTCAATTGTCTCAATGCAGTTGGTGAAAATGCAAATTTACTGTACCGTTCTCCCATGAAGACATGGTAGAACAGTCTCTATTTTCCCATTCTAAACCTGGTCTTGTTAGGAGAGACACCATCCATCCCACTTTGGATGGAGCAGCTCTCATTTCTAGAAATCGGGCCAATTTTCTTAAATCCTCCAAACTGTGACTATCCAGGGTTGGGACCAGGAAGCAGAGATGTAGTCTTACACATCTCTCTGCAGCTTCTCTCCCCCTGCCATCCCCTCATTACCCCATCCCCGTAGAGACTGTGCCTGCTCCCAGACCAACAATAACCTTCAAAAATATATTTAAGCATAAAAATTCAAAAAGAAAAAAATAATATAGCACCTTCAACTGCACCACAGACTAAAACAGTTAAATGTGGTCTATTAAACATTAGATCTCTCTCTTCTAAGTCCCTGTTAGTAAATGATATAATAATTGATCAACATAGTGATTTATTCTGCCTTACAGAAACCTGGTTACAGCAGGATGATTATGTTAGTTTAAATGAGTCAACACCCCCGAGTCACACTAACTGTCAGAATGTTCGTAGCACAGGCCGAGGCGGAGGATTAGCAGCAATCTTCCATTCCAGCTTATTAATTAATCAAAAACCCAGACGGAGCTTTAATTCATTTGAAAGCTTGACTCTTAGTCTTGTCCATCCAAATTGGAAGTCCCAAAAACCAGTTTTATTTGTTGTTATCTATCATCCACCTGGTCGTTACTGTGAGTTTCTCTGTGAATTTTCAGACCTTTTGTCTGACTTAGTGCTTAGCTCAGATAAGATAATTATAGTGGGCGATTTTAACATCCACATAGATGCTGAGAATGACAGCCTCAACACTGCATTTAATCTATTATTAGACTCAATTGGCTTCACTCAAAATGTAAATGAGTCCACCCACCACTTTAACCATACTTTAGATCTTGTTCTGACTTATGGTATGGAAATTGGAGACTTAACAGTATTCCCTGAAAACATAACATTAGCATTTACTTTAATGGACTACCCAGCAGTGGGTAATAAGTTTCATTACAGTAGAAGTCTTTCTGAAAGCGCTGTAACTAGGTTTAAGGATATGATTCCTTCTTTGTTATGTTCTCCAATGCCATATACCAACACAGTGCAGACTAGCTACCTAAACTCTGTGAGTGAGATAGATTATCTCGTCAATAGTTTTACATCCTCATTGAGCACAACTTTGGATGCTGTAGCTCCTCTGAAAAAGAGACCCTTAAATCAGAAGTGCCTGACTCTGTGGTATAACTCACAAACTCGCAGCTTAAAGCAGATAACCCGTAAGTTGGAGAGGAAATGGCGTCTCACTAATTTAGAAGATCTTCACTTAGCCTAGAAAAAGAGTCTGTTGCTCTATAAAAAAGCCATTCGTAAAGCTAGGACATCTTACTACTCATCACTAATTGAAGAAAATAAGAACAACCCCAGGTTTCTTTTCAGCACTGTAGCCAGGCTGACAAAGAGTCAGAGCTCTACTGAGCCGAGTATTCCTTTAACTTTAACTAGTAATGACTTCATGACTTTCTTTGCTAATACAATTTTAACTATTAGAGAAAAAATGACTCATAACCATCCCAAAGACATATCGTTATCTTTGGCTGCTTTCAGTAATGCCGGTATTTGGTTAAACTCTTTCTCTCCGATTGTTCTGAGTTATTTTCATTAATTACTTCCTCCAAACCATCAACATGTCTATTAGACCCCATTCCTACCAGGCTGCTCAAGGAAGCCCTACCATTAATTAATGCTTCAATCTTATATATGATCAATCTATCTTTATTAGTTGGCTATGTACCACAGGCTTTTAAGGTGGCAGTAATTAAACCATTACTTAAAAAGCCATCACTTAACCCAGCTATCTTAGCTAATTATAGGCCAATCTCCAACCTTCCTTTTCTCTCAAAAATTCTTGAAAGGGTAGTTGTAAAACAGCTAACTGATCATCTGCAGAGGAATGGTCTATTTGAAGAGTTTTAGTCAGGTTTTAGAATTCATCATAGTACAGAAACAGCATTAGTGAAGGTTACAAATGATCTTCTTATGGCCTCAGACAGTGAACTCATCTCTGTGCTTGTCCTGTTAGACCTCAGTGTTGCTTTTGATACTGTTGACCACTAATTTCCTGCTTTTAAATTCAGATAAAACTGACGTTATTATACTTGGCCCCACAAATCTTACAAACATGGTGTCTAACCAGATCCTTACTCTGGATGGCATTACCCTGACCTCTAGTAATACTGTGAGAAATCTTGGAGTCATTTTTGATCAGGATATGTCCTTCAATGCGCATATTAAGCAAATATGTAGGACTGCTTTTTTTTTTTGCATTTGCGCAATGTCTCTAAAATTAAAAAGGTCTTGTCTCAGAGTGATGCTGAAAAACTAATTCATGCATTTATTTCCTCTAGGCTGGACTATTGTAATTCATTATTATTAGGTTGTCCTAAAAGTTCCCTGAAAAGCCTTCAGTTAATTCAAAATGCTGCAGCTAGAGTACTGACGGGGACTAGAAGGAGAGAGCATATTTCACCCATATTGGCCTCTCTTCATTGGCTTCCTGTTAATTCTAGAAAATAATTTAAAATTCGTCTTCTTACTTATAAGGTTTTGAATAATCAGGTCCCATCTTATCTTAGGGACCTCATAGTACCATATCACCCCGATAGAGCACTTCGCTCTCAGACTGCAGGCTTACTTGTTGTTCCTAGGGTTTTTAAGAGTAGAATGGGAGGCAGAGCCTTCAGCTTTCAGGCTCCTCTCCTGTGGAACCAGCTCCCAGTTCGGATCAGGGAGACAGACACCCTCTCTACTTTTAAGATTAGGCTTAAAACTTTCCTTTTTGCTAAAGCTTATAGTTAGGGTTGGATCAGGTGACCCTGAACCATCCCTTAGTTATGCTGCTATAGACTTAGACTGCTGGGGGGTTCCCATGATGCACTGAGTGTTTCTTTCTCTTTTTGCTCTGTATGCACCACTCTGCATTTAATCATTAGTGATTGATCTCTGCTCCCCTCCACAGCATGTCTTTTTCCTGATTCTCTCCCCTCAGCCCCAACCAGTCCCAGCAAAAGACTGCCCCTCCCTGAGCCTGGTTCTGCTGGAGGTTTCTTCCTGTTAAAAGGGAGTTTTTCCTTCCCACTGTCGCCAAGTGCTTGCTCACAGGGGGTCGTTTTGACCGTTGGGGTTTTTCTGTAGTTGTTGTATGACTTTTGCCTTACAATATAAAGCACCTTGGGGCAACTGTTTGTTGTGATTTGGCGCTATATAAATAAAATTGATTTGATTTGATATATATATAGCCCTGTGTCCTGTCCAGGGTGTATGTGCCCTGCCTCACACCGTAAGACTGTTGGGATAATGACAATGTGAAAAATGTTTTTTTTTTATTTTATTTTTATAAATTTATTAAAAAAAAAAAATAAAAAAAAATCACATGTGCACAAATATCCACAGCTTTTGCCAAGAAGCACAAAATTGAGCTCAGGTGTATCCTGTTTCAACTGATCATCCTTGAAATGTTTCTTCAGCTTAACTGGAGTCCACCTGGGGTAAATACAGTTGATTGGGCATGATTTGGAAAGGCACACACCTGTCTACATATAAAGTCCCACAGTTGACAGTGCATGTCAGAGCACAAACCTGTCATGATTGGGCTTGTGGGGCTTGTTGGGTTTTTTATTTTATTTTTTGTATTATTTTTCTGTTGTTTTGTTCTTGCTTGGGTTTTGTGTTAGAGATTTTTCTAGTCTGGTGTCTGATGTTAGGTATTTTTCTGTCCTTCCTCCTGCTTGCCACACCCCGTTCCTGATCCTTCCACCTATCTTGCATTTTCCCCTAATCAGTCCCTCTTTATTAGTTGCAACTTTTCTCTCTTCTGTTTGCAAGTCTGTTCTGCCTTGTGCCTCTTTCAAGCGTGTATCCTCTGAGTGTCTAGTCTTGTTTTTGCTTAACTGTGTTTTTGACCAGCCTCACTGTTTTCGGGACCCTGTACTCTGCCTAATGCTTTGGATACTTTTGCTTGTCTTTTTGTGTACTGAACCCTGCTCGAACTGTCATTAAACCCTGTCAATCCTACAACCCCAATTCCAATGAAGTTGGGACGTTACGTAAAATGTAAATAAAAACATCATACAGTGATATGAAAATCCTCTTCAACCTATATTCAGTTGAATACACCACAAAGACAAGATATTTAATGTTCAAACTGATAAACTTTATTGCTTCTGTGCAAATATTTGCTCATTTTGAAATGGATGCCTGCAACACATTTCAAAAAAGCTGGTACAGGGGCAACAAACATTCCACAGGTGAACAGGTTCATGCCAGAGAGGACCACATCACGCAGCTGAAAAAATAAATAAATAAATACATGTCACCCACGGAATTCAAACCCACGCCTTCCAAAAGCTCTGATTGCCAGTTGGAAACTTTACCAGTGAGCTACCATCACTGTCCTGTGACAGGTGCTGGAAACTGTGTCATACCAGGAAGCACATGGACATATTTAAAAAAATAATAATGACGCACCATATAAAAACACTGCATTGTATTTAAATCCCTCTCATCAAGGGGCAACACAAATATGATCCACCTGTTCCTCTGTAGAGGACCCATGGTCACTGATGCCCACTCATGAAATGACATGAATGAGAAGCAGTTCACTTGTCTCATTCAAATCCACATCTGCTGGCGCATGTCCTGCCGGCCCACGTGCGTGTCCTGCTGACACACGTGTCTTGTGGACAGCGCACTATAGGACACCGCATCATGTGGAACAGAGCTCACGGGGGTGACGTGACAGTCAGATCGCCTGCTGTGTGTTATGATCTGTTGGTCCGTTTCAACCTGGGGGCAGCCTGTCCATGTGCATGCCATTGCTGCAGCCCGTCGCCACAGTCATATATGTTTTTATTTATGTCCACTTGATGACAGCAAACAGACACACGCATGTCACAGTAGTCAGTTGTTAGTCCATGTCCGTCCAAACACAGTACTGTCCAGATGGAATGTCCAGAATGACAGATCTCCACAGCTGCTTCAGTTGGCAGCCACACCTCCTGTCAGTTTTTAGTGCACACACCAAAGCCACACTCATGGGGCACTTAGACAAATTTCACTGCCAGTACAACAATGATTGTCTGCAGACTGTTGTCGTGCCAAGAATGCGAATGGCCACACATTTTCTAAGGGCCATGCGAGCAGTGTTAGATGTTTGTGCGTGTCAACTGGAATTTGGCCGACACCTGCCGCGAGAGGGTTCAATGGGTCACACAGCCTACACTCTGTCAGTCGCTGGTGTATGCAAGTAGTTGTAGCAACAGGTGTACAAGGTGTTGGAAGCAGCTACAAAATGACACGGTTTACATACGATTCCTGCTTCATGTGCACTTAATGAGCAGTTCAACCAAATTCACACTGTGTGAGAAGGGGCCCTAAAGGAAGGGCTGTGGGACAGAAGACCTGCTCTTTTCAAACGGCGTGGGACACACGTAAAGTCTGGTTGTGTGGACATCCAGCAAGAAAATGCCTTTTCTGCTGCCTTCTTTTTTCAACTTGTGACTGTCTGGACTCAGATGGGATATTGTGACCTGAAGAATTTTCTCATCAAATACGAGTTGTCGACCACTCACATTCAAAGCCAGAAAGGACGGCTTTCTTGCCTGGCAGTGATCTTCACTGAGGCAGAGAGACTTTTAAAACTGAAGGAAGATAAGGAACACTTACAAACAAGTCATTGATACTTTGTTCAGAAGGAGCAGCCCATGTGGACTTCATTTATGGGTGATTCTTTAACTACAGGCACTATTGGCCTTGTAAATGTAATTTCAACCACACCATTGCCTTACAATATAAAGCACCTTGAGGCAACTGTTTGTTGTGATTTGGCGCTATATACATGTGCTCTGTCACTGTTTATCTCCATAGAAACTACCCAAACAACCTTTCATCCAAACTGTTTAAAGGGACATTACAGTGTTGTGGTGGAAATTACGACAATAGTGTGGGACAACTACATTTTGTTTAAAAAAAATCACAACAGTTGTATGACATTGAATACCCCAATTATGTTTTGATTATTTTACTGATATTTTATTCAGAGAGATTTTAAAACATTAGAAAAAAACGTTTCTTTACCATTCATTTTTATCATTGAAGATCAAAAGTCTGGGTGTGGGACAAGCACAAAACGGCAATATTTGCACATAATGATGCTGAAAAAAGGTGAAAAAGTCATCATAGACTACTAGAACAAATTTCTTAACACACTTTCATTGTAAAGATAACTATAAAAGTGTGAAATTTCCCCTTTTTTCTGTTTTTCATACAATATGATCAAACAACATAATAAGTGCCCGTAGTCTAAGAATCGCCCTTATAAGTAAAGGTAAGACCATAATAACATTTTTTTAATTAAATGTGCTTTTTGTGTGCTACAGTTTGTATGTGTAAAGAAAACTGACATGAGATTTTACACATAACCTGTTAACTGCTGTCAATCAAACGGTGAATAAGCTACTCTGTGGGGTTCATATGTTCTGATTGTGATGAAGTCAGTGCCTCACCAGCCATCAACCTCACCACACGTCACTGAGATGTACCGGAACATCTCATAAAATGTGGACAACGTGATGTTTATTCTTGTGCTGCGTTCACAACAGTGATGTGGGCAGACAGGAAATCAGCTGGTCAGTTCTTTCAATCACAGTAAATTTGTGTCACCCATTTTTCTGAAAGTGACTCACCGTGATGATACATGCTGTAAAAAGGTTTAATTTTTCATCTTTTCTTTCATGTATCACACTAAAAGGTAAGTCAAATATTTTGTGCATATTTCTATGAATTTTCACACATTTAGTGTTCAGAAACTCATTAGGGTTCAGTTTAAGTTTAAACTGACTTAGAATCGAGACTGGGGACTCGGAGGCGGACTCATCCATTACCCAGGCCGAAGTCACCGAGGTGGTTAGAAATCTCCTCGGTGGAAAGGCTCCTGGGGTGGATGAAATCCGTCCTGAGTACCTTAAGTCTCTGGATGTTGTGGGGCTGTCTTGGCTGACAGGCCTCTGCAACATCGCGTGGCGATCGGGGACAGTGCCTCTGGATTGGCAGACCGGGGTGGTGGTCCCTCTGTTTAAGAAGGGGGACCGGAGGGTGTGTTCCAACTATAGGGGGATCACACTCCTCAGCCTCCCCGGTAAGGTCTATTCCAGAGTACTGGAGATGAGAATTTGACCGATGGTCGAACCTCGGATTCAGGAGGAGCAGTGTGGTTTTCGTCCTGGTCGCGGCACACTGGACCTCTACACGCTCCATCATGTGCTCGAGGGTTCATGGGAGTTTGCCCAACCAGTACACATGTGTTTTGTGGATCTGAAGAAGGCATTCGACCGTGTCCCTCGGGGCACCCTGTGGGGAGTGCTCCAGGAGTACGGGTCTGGGGGCCTTGCTAAGGGCTATCCGTCACCTGTACGACCGCAGCAAGGAGCTTGGTTCGCATTGCCGGTAGTAAGTCAAACCTGTTTTCCAGTGCACGTTGGCCTCCGCCAGGGCTGCCCTTTGTCACCGGTTCTGTTTCATTATTTTATGGACAGAATTTCTAGGCACAGCCAGGGTGTACAGGGGTGTCTGGTTTGGGAACCACAGAATCTCGTCTCTGCTGTTTGCGGACGATGTGGTTCTGTTGGCTTTGTCAAATCAGGAGCCTTCAGCGTGCACTGGGGCGGTTTGCAAGCCGAGTGTGAAGCGTCCAGGAATGAAAATCAGCACCTCCAAATCCGAGGCCATGGTTCTCGACCGGAAAAAAGGTGCTTTGCCCTCTTCAGGTCGGTGGAGTGTCCTTGCCTCAAGTGGAGGATTTTAAGTATCTCGGGGTCTTGTTCACGAGTGAGGGACGGATGGAGCGTGAGATAGACGGATCGGTGCAGCATCTGCAGTGATGCGGTCGCTGTATCGGACCGTCATGGTGAAGAGAGAGCTGAGTAGGGGGGCAAAGCTCTCGATTTACTGATCGATCTACGTTCCGATCCTCACCTATGGTCATGAGATTTGGCTCATGACCGAAAGAACAAGATCGCGAGTACAAGCGGCCGAGATGAGTTTCCTCCGCAGGGTGGCTGGGCGCTCCCTTAGAGATAGGGTGAGTAGCTCGGTCACTCAGGAGGAGCTCGGAGTCGAGCCGCTGCTCCTCCACGTCAAAAGGAGTCAGTTGAGGTGGCTCGGGCATCTTTTCCGGATGCCCCCTGGACGCCTCGCTGGAGAGGTGTTCCGGGCACGTCCCACTGGGAGGAGGCCCCGGGGACGACCCAGGACACGCTGGAGGGACTACATCTCTCAGCTGGCTTGGGAACACCTTGGGGTTCCCCCGGAGGAGCTGGAGGAGGTGTGTGTGGATCGGGAGGTCTGGGCGGCTTTGCTTGAGCTGCTGCCCCCGCGACCCGACTCCGGATAAAGCGGAAGAAAATGGATGGATGGATGGATGGATAACAGAATAATTGTAATAATGAGCACAAAATCAGTTTCACTTTTTTCACTTTTTTTTTTTGGCACCAAGATCATCCACTATCTTTTTGTCTGTGATGTCATCAAAGACCACTGGCTGAGGAATATGTGGGATATTTACTTATTTACCTGAAAAATATGTAAAAAAAAAAAAAAAAAAAAAAAAAAGTCCACATTTCTGTGCATTTCATGCAGATGCTTTTGTATGTCTTTTTGTGACAATAGTCTGCATCAACGGTGGTGAGAGATGGATTGACACATCCTTGACTCAAAATACATAAACATACCAAATGGCAAATGTCAGCTCTCCTCAGTTTCTCTGTGATTGAAGTTACATGCACGCACGCACAACTGCTGTAAGTAGGTGTTTTTATTTGACAAAAAAAAAAATAAAAAAATCACTACAGTTTTCACTAATGTACCAACATGAGACTCACTGATGATAAGAGCAACATAACACTTAACTAAACTGACTAAGCCAATTGAATGACAAAACATAATAAATCAATAACACTAACAACACAGTTAAACTAACATGAACCACAATAACAACACTTAAATCCTCAAAACCCCAAACTCCCATGGTGTATTGCAGCACAATGTCCATTGTTTAGCGGTTAGCTAAAATTTCTAATTTCTCCAAAAATATTTGTCCTATCAACGTTCCATTTTCACAGCGTTCATCCTTGACCCAAAATTCATAAGCATACCAAATGGCAAATGTCAGCTCTCCTCGGTTTTTGCGTGATCGACACCATACACACGCACGCACACAGACGCCACTTGGCTATATAGACGCCAATATAGATAATTATCAGTCTAATTAATGCTGCAGAATTGCTTCATCTCCTGTCATCGGTTACTGCCACTACAGATGACATTCACTTTGATGGGACTGTTTCTATGCCCCCACTCGAGGAAGTTGGGGGCAGCATGTTTGATCTGTCTAGACATCTGTCTGTTTCGTATCCACACAAAAACTAAAACATCGGCTGATGAAATCATGACTTGGTGGTGTATTTTGGGAGTCTGAGGGAAGGTTCTTTTAAAATGTGGTGGTCATCTGTCATCCAGTATGGCTACCATGGGTGCTATCGAATTTTGTTTGTGTGCAATAAGTAAAGAACACCTGGTATGCCTGAAAACATGTCTTGTGGTGGTTTATTTGGGGAAGCTAGAGGAAGGTCCTTATGAAAATGACTCCCAAATATTATTCAATATGACCACGGTGGACACCATATTGATTTTTGTTTCTGCCTAATAAGTAAAGAACACCTTACCAGATTGAAACAGTTTCTTAAGTGGCATCATGGCGATGGTGAGAGGAAGTGTCCTTTTGAAAATGGGGGTTAATACATCACATACAAAATGTAAAGCAGCAATATTTCATGAACCAGCTTTAAAGCATCAGCTTTTCACTATAGCAGCAATTTCCTGACTTCATTATCCTACATACATCGGGATTTGGGAGCGTATGCCACACTTTGGCTCTCACTCAACAGGTTGGCTCTCACTGCTGTATTGTATCACTTCCTGTTCCGGAGCACAGCGGTGTTTTGCTGTATCTGTTAGCTGTTTAATCTGCGCAGTTAGATTGATCTAGTTAACTAGATAACGATTTGTTTCACAGTGTAATCTTCACGTGCCTTAACTAAAGCACGCCATCTGCTGAATCACCTCTAAATTATTTACACATTATTCACTTTGTGTGTTTTTAGGAATCCGCTAGCTTAGCGGAGCTACTAGCTCTTAGCCGATTTAGCATGGCGGCTTCTCCTGTCTCTCCCGCACTTTTCTGCTCTGGGTGTGAAATGTTTAGTTATTCCTCGGCCTCCTTTAGCAGTAACGGTACTTGTAATAAGTGTAGCTTATTCATAGCTTTGGAGGCCAGGCTGGGCGAATTGGAGACTCGGCTCCGCACCGTGGAAAATCCTACAGCTAGCCAGGCCCCTGTAGTCGGTGCGGACCAAGGTAGCTTAGCCGCCGTTAGTTTCCCTCCGGCAGATCCCGAGCAGCCGGGAAAGCAGGCCGACTGGGTGACTGTGAGGAGGAAGCGTAGTCCTAAACAGAAGCGCCGTGTACACCGCCAACCCGTTCACATCTCTAACCGTTTTTCCCCACTCGGCGACACACCCGCCGAGGATCAAACTCTGGTTATTGGCGACTCTGTTTTGAGAAATGTGAAGTTAGCGACACCAGCAATCATAATCAATTGTCTTCCGGGGGCCAGAGCAGGCGACACTGAAGGAAATTTGAAACTGCTGGCTAAGGCTAAGTGTAAATTTGGTAAGATTGTAATTCACGTTGGCAGTAATGACACCCGGTTATGCCAATCGGAGGTCACTAAAATTAACATTGAATCGGTGTGTAACTTTGCAAAAACAATGTCAGACTTTGTAGTTTTCTCTGGACCCCTCCCCAATCGGACCGGGAGTGACATGTTTAGCCGCATGTTCTCCTTGAATTGCTGGCTGTCTGAGTGGTGTCCAAAAAATGAGGTGGGCTTCATAGATAATTGGCAAAGCTTCTGGGGAAAACCTGGTCTTGTTAGGAGAGACGACATCCATCCCACTTTGGATGGAGCAGCTCTCATTTCTAGAAATCTGGCCAATTTTCTTAAATCCTCCAAACCGTGACTATCCAGGGTTGGGACCAGGAAGCAGAGTTGTAGTCTTACACACCTCTCTGCAGCTTCTCTCCCCCTGCCATCCTCTCATT
The DNA here is from genome assembly GCF_902500255.1 of Thalassophryne amazonica. Lineage (NCBI taxonomy): Eukaryota > Metazoa > Chordata > Actinopteri > Batrachoidiformes > Batrachoididae > Thalassophryne > Thalassophryne amazonica. The sequence goes on from NC_047114.1 coordinate 11,521,779, forward strand.
ACCCCATCCCGGTAGAGACGGTGCCTGCTCCCAGACCACCAATAACCAGCAAAAATATATTTAAGCATAAAAATTCAAAAAGAAAAAATAATATAGCACCTTCAACTGCACCACAGACTAAAACAGTTAAATGTGGTCTATTAAACATTAGATCTCTCTCTTCTAAGTCCCTGTTAGTAAATGATATAAAAATTGATCAACATATTGATTTATTCTGCCTTACAGAAACCTGGTTACAGCAGGATGAATATGTTAGTTTAAATGAGTCAACACCCCCGAGTCACACTAACTGCCAGAATGCTCGTAGCACGGGCTGAGGTGGAGGATTAGCAGCAATCTTCCACTCCAGCTTATTAATTAATCAAAAACCCAGACAGAGCTTTAATTCATTTGAAAGCTTGACTCTTAGTCTTGTCCATCCAAATTGGAAGTCCCAAAAACCAGTTTATTTGTTGTTATCTATCGTCCACCTGGTCGTTACTGTGAGTTTCTCTGTGAATTTTTGGACCTTTTGTCTGACTTAGTGCTTAGTTCAGATAAGATAATTATAGTGGGCGATTTTAACATCCACACAGATGCTGAGAATGACAGCCTCAACACTGCATTTAATCTATTGTTAGACTCGATTGGCTTTGCTCAAAATGTAAATGAGTCCACCCACCACTTTAATCATACCTTAGATCTTGTTCTGACTTATGGTATGGAAATTGAAGACTTAACAGTATTCCCTGAAAACCCCCTTATGTCTGATCATTTCTTAATAACATTTACATTTACTCTGATGGACTACCCAGCAGTGGGGAATAAGTTTCATTACAGTAGAAGTCTTTCAGAAAGCGCTGTAACTAGGTTTAAGGATATGATTCCTTCTTTATGTTCTCCAATGCCATATACCAACACAGGGCAGAGTAGCTACCTAAACTCTGTGAGTGAGATAGATTATCTCGTCAATAGTTTTATATCCTCATTGAGGACAACTTTGGATGCTGTAGCTCCTCTGAAAAAGAGTGCCTGACTCCATGGTATAACTCACAAACTCGCAGCTTAAAGCAGATAACCCGTAAGTTGGAGAGGAAATGGCGTCTCACTAATTTAGAAGATCTTCACTTAGCCTGGAAAAAGAGTCTGTTGCTCTATAAAAAAAAGCCCTCTGTAAAGCTAGGACATCTTACTACTCATCACTAATTGAAGAAAATAAGAACAACCCCAGGTTTCTTTTCAGCACTGTAGCCAGACTGACAAAGAGTCAGAGCTCTATTGAGCCGAGTATTCCTTTAACTTTAACTAGTAATGACTTCATGACTTTCTTTGCTAACAAAATTTTAACTATTAGAGAAAAAATTACTCATAACCATCCCAAAGACGTATCGTTATCTTTGGCTGCTTTCAGTGATGCCGGTATTTGGTTAGACTCTTTCTCTCCGATTGTTCTGTCTGAGTTATTTTCATTAGTTACTTCCTCCAAACCATCAACATGTCTATTAGACCCCATTCCTACCAGGCTGCTCAAGGAAGCCCTACCATTAATTAATGCTTCGATCTTAAATATGATCAATCTATCTTTATTAGTTGGCTATGTACCACAGGCTTTTAAGGTGGCAGTAATTAAACCATTACTTAAAAAGCCATCACTTGACCCAGCTATCTTAGCCAATTATAGGCCAATCTCCAACCTTCCTTTTCTCTCAAAAATTCTAGAAAGGGTAGTTGTAAAACAGCGAACTGATCATCTGCAGAGGAATGGTCTATTTGAAGAGTTTCAGTCAGGGTTTAGAATTCATCATAGTACAGAAACAGCATTAGTGAAGGTTACAAATGATCTTCTTATGGCCTCAGACAGTGGACTCATCTCTGTGCTTGTCCTGTTAGACCTCAGTGCTGCTTTTGATACTGTTGACCATAAAATTTTATTACAGAGATTAGAGCATGCCATAGGTATTAAAGGCACTGCGCTGCGGTGGTTTGAATCATATTTATCTAATAGATTACAATTTGTTCATGTAAATGGGGAATCTTCTTCACAGACTAAGGTTAATTATGGAGTTCCACAAGGTTCTGTGCTAGGACCAATTTTATTCACTTTATACATGCTTCCCTTAGGCAGTATTATTAGACAGCATTGCTTAAATTTTCATTGTTATGCAGATGATACCCAGCTTTATCTATCCATGAAGCCAGAGGACACACACCAATTAGCTAAACTGCAGGATTGTCTTACAGACATAAAGACATGGATGACCTATAATTTCCTGCTTTTAAATTCAGATAAAATTGAAGTTATTGTACTTGGCCCCACAAATCTTAGAAACATGGTGTCTAACCAGATCCTTACTCTGGATGGCATTATCCTGACCTCTAGTAATACTGTGAGAAATCTTGGAGTCATTTTTGATGAGGATATGTCATTCAATGCGCATATTAAACAAATATGTAGGACTGCTTTTTTGCATTTGTGCAATATCTCTAAAATTAGAAAGGTCTTGTTTCAGAGTGATGCTGAAAAACTAATTCATGCATTTATTTCCTCTAGGCTGGACTATTGTAATTCATTATTATCAGGTTGTCCTAAAAGTTCCCTGAAAAGCCTTCAGTTAATTCAAATGCTGCAGCTAGAGTACTGACAGGGACTAGAAGGAGAGAGCATATCTCACCCATATTGGCCTCTCTTCATTGGCTTCCTGTTAATTCTAGAATAGAATTTAAAATTCTTCTTCTTACTTATAAGGTTTTGAATAATCAGGTCCCATCTTATCTTAGGGACCTCATAGTACCATATCACCCCAATAGAGCGCTTCGCTCTCAGACTGCAGGCTTACTTGTAGTTCCTAGGGTTTGTAAGAGTAGAATGGGAGGCAGAGCCTTCAGCTTTCAGGCTCCTCTCCTGTGGAACCAGCTCCCAGTTCGGATCAGGGAGACAGACACCCTCTCTACTTTTAAGATTAGGCTTAAAACTTTCCTTTTTGCTAAAGCTTATAGTTAGGGCTGGATCAGGTGACCCTGAACCATCCCTTAGTTATGCTGCTATAGACTTAGACTGCTGGGGGGGTTCCCATGATGCACTGAGTGTTTCTTTCTCTTTTGCTCTGTATGCGCCACTCTGCATTTAATCATTAGTGATTGATCTCTGCTCCCCTCCACAGCATGTCTTTTTCCTGGTTCTCTCCCTCAGCCCCAACCAGTCCCAGCAGAAGACTGCTTCTCCCTGAGCCTGGTTCTGCTGGAGGTTTCTTCCTGTTAAAAGGGAGTTTTTCCTTCCCACTGTCGCCAAGTGCTTGCTCACAGGGGGTCGTTTTGACCGTTGGGGTTTTTCCGTAATTATTGTATCGCTTTGCCTTACAATATAAAGCGCCTTGGGGCAACTGTTTGTTGTGATTTGGCGCTATAGAAATAAAATTGATTTGATTTGACTTTGAGTTGCTCTGATTCTGTCTGCGTGACTGCAGTAGAGCTGTGGAAAATTAATCCAAAATTAAGTTACAGCTGGTGATAATCCTTTACTTGAATGATGTCAGTTGACCCCGATTGAAAAGAAGCGATAAACTGTTCATCCTTGTTGCCATGGAGCCCTCATCCACACGGGCTGCTGTCTCATTGTTTGGTAGTAATAGATTTATGCTGATATGATCAGCAACAATAACTTCATATGCAGTATACTTGTACAAGATGAGTTCCAGTCGGTAAATGAATGACTTCATTGTGCGAAAGTCGTTTTGTCACCTGCAGTGACGGAGGAGAAAAGTGCAAATAATCCATAGAGCTGTGGTGATTGAGCTTTGAGTGATCGCAGCCGACTTTGCTGCAACTTCCTGCAGCTGGTCTGAAAGTGTGAATCTCACACAAAAATAATTTCACACCATAAATGAACTGAGCTGTGGTCCAATCTGATGCGGACAAAGGCCACTTCTCTGATTGGACTAATGTTTGTTCTGTGGCAGCTTTCACAGTTCTCAGACCAAAGAACCCTGAGTACCTCACAGGTGCTGCAAATGGTTTTTATGTTTAGTCTGAATGTTCAGACTTTATTCCACAACAACCAGTTTTATTGATCGTCTGACGGTGAAGAGTTTGAGTCATCATCCCATCATCCATCCTCCTGTCAGTCTACATGTTCACGTGATGATGCAAATGCATTACAGCGGGAACAGATGAAGGGATGTTCATCATTTTCATGTCAGTGCTGCATGCTGGGATCGAGAAGAAGCCTATTGAAGGTGGGTGACTGTGACCTGCTTTTTCTGGGGAAATTGGAAGTATTTTCATCTTTTAAAAAGTGGCAAATTGTTGCTAACATTTCATGTCTTCTTGAGAAGAAAGTCTTTCTCTGCTCCATTCCACCATGGAAGCAATAAGTGCCAATGCACACTTTCTGCAATCACAGCCACAGAAGCCTATAATGCCTTCAGAGTTGTCTGGGTGTCTTGGTGGCTGCCCTCAATGGTGTACTTCTTGTACATTCAATTTTTGAGAAATGTGGAGGTTCTGCCGGGAAGACTCAGATTTCCAAGCTTTTATTCAGATTTACTTAATTAAGGAAACAGTTGGTCCCCTGTAAATCATCAACTCTCAACCAACAGGAAACATGCCCATTATTTAAAAATGTCAGATCTAACTCACCTCTTTGGTGTTTGCAGTCACTGACCTGAACATTGCCTCCTTCACCCCACCACCCCAAGCCAGGTCCCTCTCTGATGTCTGGGAATAGGCTCCATCCCTGATTTGTTCATCTTGATGTGGGCCTCCACCACAGACTGTTCTAACATTCTGTATGATATCACAATGGATTAAATCTTTAACATTTACTTGACTCCAGAGTTTTAATGGTAAAAAAAAGTCCCCCTCCACACAGATATACTGCACACTACCACACTGTCTGTAATTCTTATTGATTGTTGGAAATGAAATCAAAGAAAATGTTCATGCATCCATCCCCTGATATGTCTCAAGAAAACTAGCTCTAAAAGTGGTGGTTTAGTTGCAGCCCAGTCACTTTTTTTTTCGTCCTCCCGTCACAAAATGAGTCAAATTTTCATGACGGGGTTTTTTTTTTTTTTAAACTCACTATTACTAATCCTACTCCTACCCCCAACCCTAACCTTAACCATAACATAATCTTACTCCTTCCCCACACCCTAAACATAACCACCACCCCCACCCCCCCAACCTCACTTTTAAATTCGTGCAGCCATCACGGAATGAATTAGAATGAATTTGTGCTGCCGTGATGAAAATGAGGTGCTTTTTGTCACAATATCATGAACCAATAGATTAATGTATATTTTGTGCTGCTGAATCTCAACTTGCTGTGAGACCAGGTTGTTTAGTTCTTATAATTAAACAACTAAGTTTAAAGAGCATTATTTTAGAGATTTTAACATGAAGCCTGAATTGCTTAAATGGTTTTATGTAATTAAACAAATAAATCATGGAAAAGCTCAAGGGTGCACAAACTTTTTGGCAGCTCTGTAAGTTCTATTCAGCCTCTGAGGCCTGTTTGGTGTTTCTGCTTAGCCCCGAATTCCTGGAACGGATGTTGTGTGTTGGGGGGTGTGGCTGGATATTTTGATGTTCTTTTCTTTTCTTTGCTCTCCAGGTGGCATGAGAGCTGATTCTTCTGTGGAGAAGGTGCTGGCTGAAGAATCCTTCACCCTCATCAACATCATGTGCAGCACCTGTGAATGGTGCTCACATGCAACCTTAAAGACTTTCAGCTGAAGCAGATAATTGGATGGCGTTCTGCATTTAAGTCATGTGTGATTCAAGCAGAACTGCCGGGAACTCGACTTTGTGATGTTCGTTTGTGAGACGCTGAGGACCGCGCCTGGGTTTGACACATCGAGCCCGTGAAGCAAGGAAGGGTGAGGACACATGCTGTCAGCACACATCAAAGGTGATTAAGTGTTTGACTAATTGTTGATAGTAACTTGGTGTTTTGTTACACAGTATACTTGAATTGTGATGAGAATTGTGCAGTTTGCTTCTCACTGCTGTGGCGTGCGGATAAGTGATCCTCCACTTGTTGTGAGAAGCTGCTCATTTGCATAAAGTTAAAAAAAGATATAGACCTGAATGTGTTGCTGATAGCGTGTGTCTTTTGAAAGATATTGTTGTAACTGCTGACTTACCTCACCTCTTCTTTGCTTCACAGAGAGTCAGTTTGTTGTGTCCACCTGGGGGTGTTTGGCGGTGGTAGTGGGTCCAGGAGCGCCGGGCTTTGATCCTTACGGGCGCTGGAGAGCGTGCCAACAGTCACTCCACCAGAAAGACGCTGTTTAGTTTGTACACATTGTTATGCACCAAAGAGGGTAAAAAATAAATTGTTTTGTTTTGGAACCGCTTTCTGGTTATTTTTAGCGCTGGGTTCTGTCAGACGCAGGTCCGCTCCTCAACCCGCGTCGACACATAACAGTAGTTCCCGGCCATTCCATAATGGACCCAGCGGCAGAGGCGGTTCCTTTTGCCGAAAAAGTTCAAGAACACTTGGAGAAAATATGGGAGCAATTACAGCATCTCGCAAACCAAATTAAACAAGCAGACGCCCGTGTTACGGAGCTTGCAGCGCAGGCCGTTCCGCTTCCTGCTGCTCCAGCTGCGGCACCATCGATACTAGTGCAGATAACTCCGTCACCCAGAAATTCGGCGTCCGAACCGATTGTTTGTCGTCCGGAGCCTTGTGCGGTGATGCAATGTTCTCTGGTTTCTGCTCAGTCAGGTTGGAGCGCCGCAGCTTTACGAGGAATGTTTGTAGATGGGTTAAATGAGTCATTAAAAGACGAGCTGGCAGTCCGTGACGAGCCAAACGATTTAGATGAGCTAATATCGTTGGTGATTCGTCCAGATGATCGGATGAAGGAGCGTGGACGCGAGAGAGGGCGGCCATCAGAGCGGGTTTTTTCGTCTCGGGGCTTTCCCCGACACAGATCCGGGCCGCCTCTTCTTCGCCCCACTGAAGCTCCTCCGACGGGACCTCTGGCTCCTCCTGTTGACGAGCCCATGCAGCTCGGACGAGCAGAGATTACTGTATTGCCCCGACATGTAAGCGTCAAGAGAAATAATGGTGACGTATCTCCAAGTGTTCTGGGACAGGCAAAATAACACACATTAAAAAAAAAAAAAAAAAAAAAAAAAAAAAATCTAGCACGGGTAAATGTTTTGTTTTCTTTAAATAGGGGTTATAATTGTATGGGGAGTCAGATGCGTATCTGGTGGAGTGAATGTTAGGCAGTTAGAAGTCCGCCTGGGCTCACGTCATTGTTAATTCTTATGTGTTTTTAGGTATTTTCTGTTTGGGTTGTTGGGTCGTTTTATTTTGTTTTTTTATTTCTCTACATCCCTAACCCCAACCTCACTTGCCCCAAGACCGTTTGTCTTGTGGGTTGTGGGGTGGTGCAGGTTGGTCACGCTGAGCATTCTCAGAAGACCTCTGCACCTGGGGGGGGGTGTTAGAGGCGTTTTTTTTTGGTTTAGTTAGGGCCCGGTTCCACTCCAGCCTCGGTGAGCCTTTGTACCGTTCGTCATTGGTGTTGCCGGGGTGTGGTGCAGCGGAGACTTACCTCAGTTGGAGGGGTGGGCCGATCTGTTGCCGTTCGCCATTTCGGTAGTTCCACCCCTCCAGAGAGGCTGGGGTATGGTCGAGTTGGGGCACCGGACGTATTTCCGGTTCTCTGCTGCGCCTTGGGGTTGGAGCTGGGTTAGTTTTTTCCTGTTCCCTTCTCCGGCTTAATGTTTTGAGCCGTTCGCCAAAGTTGAGCCACCGAGGGGCTCTGGGAGGGACCCGGGGTCTTTCGGGGTGCCGGGGAGGGTAACAGGGTTTACGGTCATTTTATATCCCCCCGGGGTTGTTTTTGGTAGTCCTCCGGGGGTTGATTTTTGATTTTGTTCTGTTTCCTTCCAGGTTCCACCTCCAGGGTTGATGGGACGGTCCTCTGGGGGGGAATTGTCTTGGGGCCAACTAGCCAAGTGTGACCGGGTCTGGGGTTCCGGGGTTGTGGGGAGGGTACCTCCTGGGGTTGATGGTACGGTCCTCTGGGGGGCGCCGTTTGCTCCATGTACACCTGGGGACCTTTGTGGGATTATGGTTCTGGCTGTTCCTCCTGGAACTGGCGATGAAGGCCTTCTGGGGGGGTTGGGCTCTGCAGGTCATTCTGGGGGGGTTGTTTGTTTTTCTTTTATGCATTTACGTTTGTATTGTGTTTGTGGGGCTGTGTTGGGTTTTTGCGTTTGGGAGTTTTTCTTTTCTTCCCGGGGTTTGATGGGACGGTCCCCTGGGGAGGTTTTGGGTGGGTTTTATGTTTTTTTTTCTGTGTTGAATTGTACTGGGGAATGTTTTGGGGCTTTTGTTGATGCCAGCCGGCCTTCCAGCTGCGGTGCCTGTCCTGCTGTCTGTGGTGGACCTTGGGAGCGTGGTGCTGTCTGCTTCCTGACGAGGACCCCGGAGGGAGGTGCTGTTCTCGGTCCTGGTCTGTTCGGTCGCCGGGAGGCTTCCCGTTAAAGGGGGGGTACTGTTGTGTGTTGGGGGGTGTGGCTGGATATTTTGGTGTTCTTTTCTTTTCTTTGCTCTCCAGGTGGCATGAGAGCTGATTTGTCTGTGGAGAAGGTGCTGGCTGAAGAATCCTTCACCCTCATCAACATCATGTGCAGCACCTGTGAATGGTGCTCACATGCAACCTTAAAGACTTTCAGCTGAAGCAGATAATTGGATGGCGTTCTGCATTTAAGTCATGTGTGATTCAAGCAGAACTGCCGGGAACTCGACTTTGTGATGTTCGTTTGTGAGACGCTGAGGACCACGCCTGGGTTTGACACATTGAGCCCGTGAAGCAAGGAAGGGTGAGGACACATGCTGTCAGCACACATCAAAGGTGATTAAGTGTTTGACTAATTGTTGATAGTAACTTGGTGTTTTGTTACACAGTATACTTGAATTGTGATGAGAATTGTGCAGTTTGCTTCTCACTGCTGTGGCGTGCGGATAAGTGATCCTCCACTTGTTGTGAGAAGCTGCTCATTTGCATAAAGTTAAAAAAAGATATAGACCTGAATGTGTTGCTGATAGCGTGTCTTTTGAAAGATATTGTTGTAACTGCTGACTTACCTCACCTCTTCTTTGCTTCACAGAGAGTCAGTTTGTCGTGTCCACCTGGGGGGTGTTTGGCGGTGGTAGTGGGTCCAGGAGCGCCGGGCTTTGATCCTTACGGGCGCTGGAGAGCGTGCCAACAGTCACTCCACCAGAAAGACGCTGTTTAGTTTGTACACATTGTTATGCACCAAAGAGGGTAAAAAATAAATTGTTTTGTTTTGGAACCGCTTTCTGGTTATTTTTAGCGCTGGGTTCTGTCAGACGCAGGTCCGCTCCTCAACCCGCGTCGACACATAACAACGGATGAGTCTATGACTCCTCCTGCTGGATGAAAGGTCCTGTGTAAGGACCAAGAGCCAAACCCAGGTGTAAATAGCACAACTCCTATCCCACACTGAAAAAAAAAAAAGAAAAAGAGTGTTATTTACTTGAAAAACCTAGGAAAGTTTTTTTCACTCAGAAATTCCAAGTAAATTTTACAAGGAGAATTCTTAAGTAAATTTTACTTGCTTATATTAGCTTTTCTAAAAGAATAACTAAAGTAATATTTACTAGCAATTATCAACTGAATATTTTCATTGAATTTTACTCTGTCTTTATAAAAAGTACAACTTTTCAGCTGTTCCCCTTCTGTTCACTCAAGGTTGCCACAGGAGATCCAATTTGGATCTGCATGTTGATTTGTCACAAATTCTACACTGGATGCCCTTCCTGATGGACCTCCACATTACATGGAGAAATGTGGCAGGGGTGGGGTTTGAACCTGGAACCTTTAGCACTGAAAAGTGCACTAACCACTTCGTCACACCTCTGCCTGCTATGGATTATTAAAAACACAAAATTTGCCAGACAGTAAAACAAAAGAAATTCTGTTTATAAAAAAAGATGGATTGATGGTTGTTTTATAATGAACACATTAATGAACTAATGATCCAAGATTTGCTGTGGCGACTCCGAGTGAAAACAAGGGCAGCAAAAGGGACTTAAAACTGGGGGTGGTGGACAAGCAGTTAGTGCACTTGGTTTCAGTGCAGATGGTTCCTGGTTCAAACCCCACCCTTGCCAAAATGGATGTGCTGTGGCAACCTTGAGTGAAAACAAGGGGAACGGCTGAAAAGTTGTCTTTTTATGAATAAAGACAGAGTAAAATTCAATGAAAATATTTGATGATTACTAGTAAATGTTACTTGAGTTATTAAAAAAAATTACTAGTAAAAAAATTACTTAAGAATTCCCCTTGTAAAAGTTACTTGGAATTTCTGAGTGAAAAAACTTTCCTGTTTTTTTTTTTTTCAAGTAAATATTACTCCATTTTTTTCAGTGCACAAAACTCTGCATTTAATGAGATTTAAGTGATTTTACACATTTAAGATGAGTTTTCAGCTAAAAATGTTGAACCTACAACCATCACCTGATCACCATGTGAACAAATGTTGAACTGTGACTGTCCAGTCACAGGCTTCATTAAAATCTAGAGGAGTGATGTCATAAACTATTGTGCACAAAGTCACATTTTCTAACACACAAACAGGTGATTGAAGGGAGAAAGAAAAAGAGAAGAAAGAGGGGCGATATTTAAAAAATTAAGGTGGGAGAAAAGATGACGGAAGGATGAGAAATTAGACTGAAAAAAAGGAAAGACAAAACCAAAAGAGAAAAGGGACTGAGATAAAAGACTAAAGAGTGGAATGAAAAGGATGTGGGAGCAAAAAAAAATGGGAAGAAAGAACAGAGAGGAGGGAGAGAGAGAGAGAGAGAAAGAAACGAGAGGCGTGGGAGGGAGAGAAATTGAGAAACAGGTGATGAAGGTTAAAAAGTGGATGAGGAAGGCTGGAAGACAAAAAGGAAGGATAGGCAATGAAAAGGGTAAGAGAGGGATGGAGAGGAAATCTGAGAGAGAAAAGACTGGAGAAAAGGAGAGAGGTTAAAAAAGAGTTGGTGAGGGAGCGAGAAGGATAAGAAACAGAGTGAGAGAGATGGAAGGAGAGCGTGGGATGCAAAGAAGAGAAAGACACAGAGGTCACCGTGACGTCATCCGAAACCTTGGCTCGCGCTGACCCTCCTCGCGCGCTCTGCAAATCTGCTCCACGCGGACGTTGCTGCTCCCGCCTTTTACCGCACGAGGAGGGGGAGGAGAGGAGAACCAGGAGGACTCACAAGGAGCCACTCAGCGCAGGAGGAAGGAGGGAGGAGAGGAGAACCAGGAGGACTCACAAGGAGCCACTCAGCGCAGGAGGAAGGAGGGAGGAGAGGAGAACCAGGAGGACTCACAAGGAGCCACTCAGCGCAGGAGGAAGGAGGGAGGAGAGGAGAACCAGGAGGACTCACAAGGAGCCACTCAGCGCAGGAGGAAGGAGGGAGGAGAGGAGAACCAGGAGGACTCACAAGGAGCCACTCAGCGCAGGAGGAAGGAGGGAGGAGAGGAGAACCAGGAGGACTCACAAGGAGCCACTCAGCGCGGGAGGAAGGAGGGAGGAGGCTCCGCTGTAGTGCGGACACATTTTTGGACTCGAGACGAGCATTTTTTCCCCTCCTCTCCTCGTGCGCAAACAAAGAAGCGCCAAACCGACGGAGGATTGTAGCGGAAACGAGCCGCACGCGCACAGGTGTTCGAGGGCGCGAGGCGCGGCTGAAACGCTCGCGCACGCCACAAGTTGATGGTCGTGGTTTCTTGTGGATCCAAACTGCTGGATACCGAATCCGGTTTGATTTTATTTATTTTTTTATTTTTGTCTGCTGTCGGCATGTTATTTATTTATTTACACACGCACGTGCTACCGCAGATGGCTCAGTAAGAGGAGCGACGTGTGCCAACGACGCACGGCCCACATCCGGAGTAGACTCGGAATGATTTTTTTGGAGACCGACTGAGCCGCTTGAACCCCGACCCCCCGCCTCGGTGCCCCCGGATTCCGGTTCTCTGTGACGCCCTGATGGTGCGGGCGGCGGGCGCGCGGTGGCTGGAGAGGCTGCCTGGACGCGCCGCGCGTGTTTTCGGGTTGTAGCCTTCACGGATTCGCCGCGGGATGACGGCAGTGCGCCGTTAATCCGAGAGATGCTTCCCCAGAGCGGGCGCACTGACACGCTGTTTCTCCGTTTGTGTGACAATGACCTCCAGCAGCAACCCGAGAGAGAAGCAGGCGCCTCCGGTTTCCATGCGCACAAGAGGACGCAGTCCATCCCAAATCCTGAGATAACTCGTACCGAGGAGGAGGGCGGAACCGTTTAACCGACACAACTGACAGGGCTGGAAGCCGACGCAGCCATGGAACTGTCCGAGGTTCGGTGCTCGAGCGCGAGCGAGGAGCTGTACACCATCAACCGGACTCCGAGCAGCAGCAACAACAGCAACAGCAGCGGCAGCGCGCGCCCGAAGCGGCTGCTGTGGCAGAACGCGGTGCGGCACATCACCGAGCAGCGCTTCATCCACGAGCACGGCGCCGCCAAGGCCGTGGGACCGGACGAGCCCTATGACCCGAGCCAGGGCGCGCGGAAGCACTCGTCGGTGGGAGACCGGCACAACAACGGCGGCACCAAGGTGTTCCCGGAGCGCGCCAGCAGCGACCTGGGCTTCCTGCAGATCGACTGCGCGCCCAGCAACTCGGACTTCTTCCTGAACTGGGGCTACACGTACCGGGGCGTCATCTTCCCCACGCTCCGGAACGCTTTCAAGTCCCGCGATCTGGAGCGGCTGTACCAGCGCTACTTCCTGGGCCAGAGGCGCAAATCGGTAGTGGTGATGAACATCCTGGACGTGGTGACGAAGCTCACCCTGCTGGTGCTGCATCTCACCCTGGCCTCGGCGCCGATGGACCCCATCAAAGGGACCCTGCTGGGCTTCTTCACGGGCATCGAGGTGGTGATTTGTGCCTTAGTAGTGGTGCGGAAGGACACCACGTCGCACAGCTACCTGCAGTACAGCGGCGTGGTCACCTGGGTGGACATGGCCACGCAGATCCTGGCCGCCGGGCTGGGCTACGGGCTCCTGGGGGACGGGGTGGGGTACGTCCTCTTCACCCTGTTCGCCACCTACAACATGCTGCCGCTGCCGCTCACCTGGGCCATCCTGGCCGGACTCTTCACGTCCGGACTCCACATTATGGTCCAGCTGCTCATCTCCCACAATGCACAGCTCTCCACCAACCAGGTGCGCTCCCGCCCTCCTGCGAGCTTCTCTTCACGCACCACGCGCCGAATGTCAGAAAATAGGAAAACCACGCTCACCAGATTATCATGCGGCGAAAATTCAAAACTAGTCATTTGATTTTTGAAAACCAGTTTTGCTATGTTTTTAAGCTTCTAAAAAAGTCCTTTATTTTATCCCCTCTCTGTTTTTGTAAATTTTTCGACACTGGGTTTGAAGAGTCTCAGCGGGTTTGAAATGTTTTCTAAAGCTCAAGTAATTCCTCAAATCACAGAATGACAAACTATTATAAAATAATTTGAGAAATGTTTTAAGTTCGTGCTATTGGATTTTTTTTAATGTTCTTAAAACAGATTCAAATTTGGCTGAATGTGAAGACCAGACCGTCCAAAAAATAGTTTACAGCAATGTAAACGTGTCTATTTTTAAAACTGTCGGCTGACTGCAAAAAGTAATTGGCTAATTGATTAGAAAAATAACTTTTCTTTGCAGTTCCATATCGTCTCTATCTTGTCCTCTCGATTTATTCTTCGTGTCTTCTGTTATTTCAGTCTCACCGTCTGCAATCTTGCAAACTTCTTTACCGCACTACAAATGTTTTCTTTGAAGCTTTCATGTTCTTCAGCAGATTTTTTGTGATGACGGGGATAAAACATGAATCAGCACTTTGTGTGCCGCTGAGTCACGTTTCAAACTTTGAACAGGTGCTTCTTGTCACTGATTTAACATTTTATTCTTTTTCTTTAAAGTGATTTTCAAAAAAGTTTTTATAATGAAAAGTCAGTTGGTGAGCGCAGAGGTTTCAGCACCGGGAGCTGTCCACTCACACTAACACAGCGCCCCCTGACGGCCAACCCTGAAGAAAACAAATCTTTCTTTTTTTCTTTCTTTCTTTGTTTTTCTTTCTGTTTCACACACACACACACACACACACACACACACACACACACACACACACACACACACACACACACACACATATTATGTGTCTATTGTTTTGGGTCTCAGTTCAGCTTCTGTCCATCAATAATTTGGCAACTAAATGTTTATTAATATTTGGAGCCTCTTTTCTGACTGAGGGTTCTGTCACTTGATGCACTGGAGGACTCAATGTTCAGTGGTTTTTTGGGGGGGTTGCATTGATAATATTTTTGTGTGATGATTGCTGATCACGGGGCTGCATGGTGTCTTAATGGTTAGCATTGTTGCCTCACAGTGAGAAGGTTGCAGGTTGATCCAGTTTCCTCACACCTCCAAAGACATGCAGGTTAGGTGGGCCGGAGTCCCTTAATTTACTGTAGGTGTGAGTGAGAGTGTGTGTGTCTGTCTGTCTGTCATCCAGAAAGTATTCACAGTGCTGGACTTTTCCCACTTAGTGTTATGTTACAGCCTAATTCCAAAATGGTTGAAATTCATTTTTTTCCTCAAAATTCTAAACATAATACCTCATAATGACATTTTTTTTTTTTTTTTTTTGGAAATGTATTAAAAATAAAAAATAAGAAATCACATGTACACAATAATCCACACCCTTTACTCAATACTTTGTTGATGCGTCTTTGGCAGCAATTACAGCCTCAAGTCTTCTTGAATATGATACCACAAGCTTGGCACAACTATCTGTGTGCAGTTTTCACTGCAGATAAGATTTGAGTTGTGAATCTTTAATGTGAGCATTACAGCCCCCCGCTGCTGCTGGTTTAATTATAATTGAGAGTTATCATTCTGAGTGTAGTTTTTTGATACAGAGTCACAAAGAGTATAATCCTTTTGGAAGCTGAGGTGCTGCAGCTGGAATGCTGTATGTTTTCCAGTGTTACTGCTGGCGATGAGCAGAGCGCTGTGCTGAAATCCCATCAGGCTGTGCTGCACTTTGGGAGCCAGTCGTTCTCTGCGATGCTGCAGGTGATGCAGCTGACTCTTCTGCTCTTGTTGTGTCGCTGATGAGGATTTCCCAGCTTCCCCCTGTGCGGTTCACCTTAGGGTGCCTTAATTGAGAGAGTGAAGTCAAATTACAACATGGCGCCATTTTGGTTCCAACTGCGCTGAACTACTGAATGATCCTTTTATGTTTTCAACATTTTTTAAAAATCATTTAACCACATACAGCAACACATCCAGGTACATGTGCTATCAAAATAAATATAAAAATAGTTAAGCGAAAATTTACATAAATTTACAATTTTTGGTGACTTATTTAATTAATGTAAAGTCTGATTTATGCAGCTGCACCTGGAACTCCGTGTCATGACACGGAGTTACAGCATGACAGTTTTAAAGTTCTCCGTCTCTGGATTATACTTTATTATGGACTAATTTGACCTTCAAAAGCTTTTCTTTCTACAATCATCACCTCTAAATCAAAGGTAAGCTGTACATTTTCCTCTTTTACTGACTTCGTGCTGTTAATGTGCAGACTTTTCTGATCCATTTGTAATCAGCGTGTGCACTGCAAAAACTATTACAATATGATGGGAGATGGAGGAGTTAAAGGCAGAAAAGTGTCAAATCACAGCCTTTTGTGTCTGATTTAACAGGTGAACGTCAGGCTGCAGGTCTCATTCTGAACACAGTGTGAAAAAAATATACAGTCGCGCTTTTAATCACAGAAATGACTCCGGTTCCCCTTTCCTCAAATCGGTGAGTGTCAGAGTTGAACTTTAATTTGTACCTCTGTTACTGTGCATGTCCAGACTGCTTGGGGTTTTTAATGGAAATACATTGCGATCGGACGGGACATTTTATCCGATGTGAGTGAAAAATCCGTTATACAAAATTCATTATATACGGTTTTTATTACATGGAAAACAATACAAAAACTTGTCCTTGGGAATTTTTTTTGTCTCGTGACTGTGAATATCTGGTTTTCAATGACGGTTTACGTGAGTTTTACTGTAAATGGGACTGAACAATAAATTTACCTCGCAAAGCTTTGATGATGATGTCAGCTTCAATCCCGCACAGCTGACTTTATTTTCCCAAAATTTTCTTCTGTCCAGATCTGAAGGGAATCTGTACATCTTTAAGCCCTTGTTGTGTCTATTTGTGCATCCAAATGCACAGCAACCCAGCATTTTCAGCAAATAAATAAATAAAATAGCTGGATTTACATGCAGATAGATTAACAATGAACACTATTTTGGAACCAAAATGATACCACGAGTCACGGGACTGTTTTTTTTTTTTTTTTTTTTTTTGACTCGTCATGTTGCCACTCTCTTAATTAAGGCACTCTAGTTCAGCTGTACCAGCAGCCTCGCAGAGCAAAGGTCAAAGGTCGAGCATTGTGTACAGGCTGCTGTTATCTCAATGTGAGAATCTAACGCTTTGCAGTGGTGGCAGTCATTTAAATATTAAATCTGTGATTTGCTGATCAGGTCAGTGAAAATCCCGATAGATCATCCATTCATCCATCTATCCATCCATCGATTCAGTAATATATAAACTTAAAATTTTAATTTAATTTATGTCATGTTGTCGAGATTTACTGTATTTTATGTCTTTTTTTTAGTTGGGAAGTCTTGTGACTTATACACTGAAAATCACACTTTTGTTGTTGATAATAATAATAACAGTAACTACTTGTATAAAACTTTCCCAGAAATCAAAACACTAAGCAAAATAAAATCTAATAATAAAAGAATAAATGACAATAATAAAAAGAACTCTGCAACAATGCACAACAAAATCTCAAATTAAAGAGCTGATAATACAGAAAAAAGCTGTGACTTATACTGTGAAAAATACAGTATTTTCACTGAGTTTAAAGGTCATAAATTCAGAAATTTTAATATAAAAAGCCTGAATTATTTATTTATTAATTCAATAACATTAAAATATGTAAAAGCTAAAAGATGAACAAACATTTTTATCACTCAAGTCATCAAACTGTCAAAACCAAGAACTTTATTGTTTTCAAGAAAATGATTTATTGTAATTTACTGTATATATTTGTCTTTTTATTATTTTCCTCTTCAGAGTTTAAAAAGCAAATAAACCAAAACTAATGCTGCTGGCATTATATTAATTAATATTCACCAGCTGTCTGCGTGTGCATGGTAACATGCTGCAGGTGTTCACGCTGTTGTCAGTCAAACACGGTGAGCGATTAAGAGTTCTTGGAGCTGGCGGCTGTTTTCTCTTTCAAGGTCAAACTGGGTTCACCTGGAGCAGTGGCTGCAACGAGGAGATAAAGGAGGCGGAACAGAAAGCGTGCATTTCATGAGGAGGCGACGTGCACTTTTAATCGTGTCCTTTGTGCAGTTGAACACAAACAACTTTCATATGTTTTCAGCATCAAACAATTTCAGACCAGAATTCACATCCAAAATCATCAGCTTCAATCAAAGAATGCACGCATCACACGTTCATTTAGATTTTTTTTTATGTCACCTGAATCCCATCAATTAATTTAATTGTATTTCTACCAAAAATCACAAACATGGAGCTACTTTACAAAGATAATATTGACAACACAGACCCCAATGTAGAAACTCCACGGCTGTATCAGGGTCGGGGGGAAATGTTTAAAAACACCCTTTTTCATAAAAGTCACCTGTCTAGTTATATCAAACCCAAAAAGTTAATTTAACTCAAAAATTTATTGAAAATGAATAAATTACTTTTTAAGTGGCATTAACTTTTTTTTTTTTTTTTTTTTTTTTACTTAAAAGGACATTTAACTTAAAAAAAAAAACATTGGTGGCAGTTATAAAATTTAATGCAATCAGTTTCAACAAATTTTGTATGGAAAATCCAGTGAGCTCCACAATCATGAAGTCACTCAAGACATTATTAAGGGCCCCTCACACATAGTACAAATAAGTACAAATCAGGGCGAATCACAATGGAACAGCTCGTATGAGGGAACCACGAAAACATGAAGCTGACAGGCACGTGTGAATGATCCTGCTGTGACGGTTTTGTGCGTGCTCATGCACGACACCGTTGCGTGCACGAAACCATCGCAGCGGAAACACTGTACGAGCAGCTGGAGCATGTGAACCACATTGTTGTGTGGGCCGCCAGAAGAGGAGGTACTGCTGGCCCGCCACCAGAGGGCGCCCTGCCTGAAGTGCGGGCTTCAGGCACGAGAGGGCGCTGCCGCCATGGACACAGCCGGGGGTGACAGCTGTCGCTCATTACCTCTTGACAGCTGTCACCCATCTACTCAACATCATCTCACTCCATAAAGACCAGACGTCATCTCCACCTCGTTGCCGAGATATCATACTTCATAGGAGGTAATATCCTCAGCCTTTGTGGAAATATTGAGAATCTGTTTATTGTGAGTGTTTGCAGGAGTTCTGGTCCTTTTGTGGAGGCTGTGCAATACGGCACTCTTTTTCCTCTGAGGACACGCTGCAAGTATTGAGTGAGAGGTGGAGGTGGCATTCCCACCGTTGTTGTTACTGGGTGTACACACACCCACACTTGACTGTCTTTGTTCTTCGCCAGCAGTACCAGATCCGACAGTCGGGGACGGTGATCACCTGGGAATTCGGGACTTGGCGGCTCCAGTATTCACCAGGTTCTGGGGCGGCAGAAATCTTGTGGTTCCGGCTCTTCTCAGGACAGACGTCTTCTATCCTCGAGCCTGCCCACACGTCACCTCTGTGTATTGACTGTTATGATATTCTGTGATTGTCTGTATGTTCGTTGTGCACATTCACAACATTAAATTGTTACTTTTTGGCTCATCTATTGACCGTTCATTTGCGCCCCCTGTTGTGGGTCCGTGTCACTACACTTTCCCAACAGGATATCTCGGCCAGCGTCATGGACTCCGAGGGGCGTCACCCGGCTGTTGAACGACCAATGGGAGAGCAGGGAGCGCAGGCGTCTGCAGGAGACGTGATTGGTGAGCTGCAGCACATTCTCACCGCCTTTACGGCTCGGTTGGATCAAATGACTGAGCAAAACATCCTCCTGAACCGCAGGGTGGAGGCTCTCTCCGCACAGATGGCGGCGAGCGCTCAGGGCGCTGCTGCAGCTCATCCTCCTGCCGACCCTGTGCAGAATATGAACGTTCCAGTGGTGGTTCAACAACCCCTCCCACCATCCCCTGAAGCATACATAAGCCCTCCTGAGCCGTACGGAGGTTGTGTGGAGACGTGCGCAGACTTTCTTATGCAGTGTTCGCTCGTCTTCGCACAACGTCCCGTCATGTACGCGTCAGATGCTAGTAAAATAGCTTATGTGATTGCTCTGCTTCGGAGTAAAGCACGCGCCTGGGCTACGGCGCTCTGGGAACAGAACTCACGGTTGTTATCAGCATACACTGGGTTTGTGGGGGAGTTCAGAACAGTGTTTGATCACCCTAACAGAGGAGAGACCGCTTCAACCGTGCTGCTGTCAATGAGACAGGGACGCGAGAGCGCAGCCGCTTATGCAGTCAACTTCCGCATCGCGGCTGCGAGGTCCGGCTGGAGTAACGTTGCGCTCCGCGCCGCCTTCGTAAACGGACTGTCGTTGGTTCTGAAGGAGCAGCTGGTAGCTAAGGAGGAACCGCGGGATTTAGATGGGCTTATCGATCTCGTTATACGGTTAGACAATCGGTTGGAGGAACGCCGTCGGGAGCGAGGCGAAGGACGTGACCGGATACGCGCCGCCCCTCTCCCTTCCGGGTTCGATAAGGCGCCGCCCTCCCCACGCTCCACAGCCGCAGCGCTTTGTGGGGCAACAGCTCCCCCTGCTGACGTTGTTAGGGAAACGCACAGGGCCAAAATGGGGAGGCTGATCCGTGGAGAGTGTTTTCTCTGCAGCTCAACTGAGCACACACAGAGAAACTGCCCCAAACGGCCAAAACGACAACAACCGCCCTTAGAGACTGGGCTAAGGAGGGGTCAAACCATTCAAGTGAGACACACACAAATTGCCACATGACTCCCAGTCACAATCCTGAGCGGGGATTTAACCCTTCAAGCCCGAGCACTGGTGGACACGGGGTCAGAAGGGAATCTGCTAGACAGCAGATGGCAAGGGAGGTAGGGCTCCCTCTGGTGGCGCTTCCTTCGCCATTGCAGGTGCGGGCACTAGATGGCACCCTCCTCCCTTTACTCACACACAAGACACACCAGTAACTCTGGTAGTGTCTGGAAACCATCGGGAGGAGATTGAGTTTTTGTGACTCCTTCTACCTCCCGCGTGATTTTGGGCATCCCATGGATGTTGAAGCACAATCCCCGGATTGATTGGCCGTCTGGGGTGGTGGTTCAGTGGAGCGAAACCTGCCATCGGGGTGTTTAGGATCCTCAGTTCCTCCCGGTTCACAGGCTAAGGAGGAGGTCAAAGTCCCTCCCAATCTGACGGCAGTGCCGGTTGAGTACCACGATCTTGCTGACGTCTTCAGCAAGGATCTGGCACTCACCCTTCCCCCGCACCGTCCGTACGATTGTGCCATTGATTTGGTTCCAGGCGCTGAGTTCCCGTCCAGCAGGCTGTACAACCTTTCATGACCTGAGCGCGAATCAATGGAGACCTACATCCGGGACTCATTAGCTGCCGGGCTGATCCGGAACTCCACCTCCCCGATGGGGGCAGGTTTCTTGTTTGTGGGCAAGAAAGATGGCGGTCTTCGTCCATGTATTGATTACAGGGGGCTGAATGAGATTACGGTTCGCAACCGATACCCGTTGCCATTGTTAGATTCCGTGTTCACCCCCCTGCATGGAGCCAAAATCTTTACTAAGCTGGATGTTAGGAATGCGTATCACCTGGTTTGGATCCGGAAGGGAGACGAATGGAAGACGGTATTTAACACCCCGTTAGGTCACTTTGAGTACCTGGTCATGCCGTTCGGCCTCACCAACGCCCCCGCGACGTTCCAAGCCTTGGTTAACGACGTCTTGCGGGACTTCCTGCACCGATTCGTCTTCGTATATCTGGACGATATTCTCATCTTTTCTCCGGATCCTGAGACCCATGTCCAGCATGTACGTCAGGTCCTGCAGCGGTTGTTAGAGAACCGACTGTTTGTGAAGGGCGAGAAGTGCGAGTTTCACCGCGCGTCTTTGTCCTTCCTGGGGTTTATAATCTCCTCCAACTCCGTCGCCCCTGATCCGGCCAAGGTTGCGGCGGTGAGAGATTGGCCCCTACCAACAAGCCGTAGGAAGCTGCAACAGTTCCTCGGCTTTGCTAATTTCTATAGGAGGTTCATTAAGGGCTACAGTCAGGTAGTTAGCCCCCTGACCGCCCTGACCTCTCCAAAAGTCCCCTTCACCTGGTCGGATCGGTGCGAAGCCGCGTTCAAGGAGTTGAAACGACGGTTCTCTACTGCGCCAGTTTTGGTGCAGCCCGACCCTAGCCGCCAGTTCATGGTTGAAGTGGATGCCTCTGACTCAGGGATAGGAGCCGTGGTGTCCCAGAGCGGAGAGACCGATAAGGTTCTTCACCCGTGTGCCTACTTTTCCCGCAGGTTGACCCCGGCTGAACGGAACTATGACGTCGGCAATCGAGAACTCCTTGCGGTGAAAGAGGCTCTTGAGGAGTGGAGATACCTGTTGGAGGGAGCGTCTGTGCCATTCACGGTTTTCACTGACCATCGGAACCTGGAGTATATCAGGACCGCCAAGCGGCTGAACTCCAGGCAAGCCCGCTGGTCACTGTTCTTCGGGCGTTTCGACTTCCGGATCACCTATTGCCCCGGGACCAAGAACCAGAGATCGGATGCCTTGTCCCGGGTACACGAAGACGAAGTCAAAACAGAGCTGTCGGATCCACCGGAGCCCATCATTCCGGAGTCCACTATCGTGGCCACCCTCACCTGGGACGTGGAGAAGACCGTCCGGGAGGCCCTGGCACGGAGCCCGGACCCTGGAACCGGTCCGAAGGACCGTCAGTACGTCCCACCAGAGGCCAGAGCTGCAGTCTTGGACTTCTGTCACGGTTCCAAGCTCTCCTGTCATCCAGGGGTGCGAAGGACCGTGGCAGTTGTCCGGCAGCGCTTCTGGTGGGCGTCTATGGAGGCCGACGTCCAGGAATATATCCAGGCCTGCACCACCTGTGCCAGGGGCAAGGCAGTACATAAGAAGGCCCAAGGACTCCTCCAGCCGCTGCCGGTGCCTCATCGCCCCTGGTCCCACATCGGCCTGGATTTCATCACGGGCCTCCCGCCGTCCCAGGGCAACACCACCATCTTCACGATAGTGGACCGATTCTCCAAGGCGGCCCACTTCGTGGCCCTCCCGAAGCTCCCAACAGCCCAGGAGACAGCAGACCTCCTGGTCCAC
This sequence comes from Thalassophryne amazonica, assembly GCF_902500255.1. NCBI lineage: Eukaryota > Metazoa > Chordata > Actinopteri > Batrachoidiformes > Batrachoididae > Thalassophryne > Thalassophryne amazonica. The sequence goes on from NC_047114.1 coordinate 11,544,229, forward strand.
CACGTCGTCCGTCTGCATGGGATACCCTCCGACATCGTCTCTGATCGTGGTCCCCAGTTCTCCTCACACGTCTGGAGGAGCTTCTGCAGGGAACTGGGGGCCACCGTGAGCCTCTCGTCCGGGTACCATCCACAGACGAACGGACAGGCAGAGCGGGCCAACCAGGACTTGGAACAGACCCTCCGCTGCGTCACATCCGCGCACCCGACGGCCCTGGAGTAACCATCTGGCCTGGATCGAGTATGCGCATAACAGCCAGGTGTCTTCTGCCACCGGCCTCTCCCCATTTGAGGTGTGTTTGGGGGTATCAGCCCCCGTTGTTTCCCGTGGTGGAGGGAGAGGTCGGTGTGCCCTCGGGTCCAGGCCCACCTGCGGAAGTGCCGTCGGGTGTGGCGCTCCGCCCGTTCTGCCTTGTTGAAGGCCCGGACGAGGGCGAAGACCCATGCAGACCGCCGGCGATCCCCGGCCCCTGCTTACCAGCCCGGGCAGGAGGTGTGGCTTTCCACGAAGGACATCCCCCTCCAGGTGGACTCCCCAAAACTTCAGGATAGGTACATTGGCCCCTTCAGGATCCTCAAAGTCCTCAGTCCTGCCGCAGTGAAGCTCCAACTCCCGGCTTCACTGCGGATCCATCCGGTTTTCCACGTGTCCCGCATCAAACCTCACCACACCTCACCCCTCTGTGCTCCCGGACCGGTGCCGCCTCCTGCTCGCATCATCGACGGGGAGCCGGCTTGTACGGTGCGCCGGCTCCTGGACGTCCGTCGAATGGGTCGGGGGTTCCAGTACTTGGTGGACTGGGAGGGGTATGGACCCGAAGAACGTTCCTGGGTGAAGAGGAGCTTCATCCTGGATCCGGCCCTCCTGGCCGACTTCTACCGCCGACACCCCGACAAACCTGGTCGGGCGCCAGGAGGCGCCCGTTGAGGGGGGGGTCCTGTTGTGTGGGCCGCCAGAAGAGGAGGTACTGCTGGCCCGCCACCAGAGGGCGCCCTGCCTGAAGTGCGGGCTTCAGGCACGAGAGGGCGCTGCCGCCATGGACACAGCCGGGGGTGACAGCTGTCGCTCATTACCTCTTGACAGCTGTCACCCATCTACTCAACATCATCTCACTCCATAAAGACCAGACGTCATCTCCACCTCGTTGCCGAGATATCATACTTCATAGGAGGTAATATCCTCAGCCTTTGTGGAAATATTGAGAATCTGTTTATTGTGAGTGTTTGCAGGAGTTCCGGTCCTTTTGTGGAGGCTGTGCAATACGGCACTCTTTTTCCTCTGAGGACGCGCTGCAAGTATTGAGTGAGAGGTGGAGGTGGCATTCCCACCGTTGTTGTTACTGGGTGTACACACACCCACACTTGACTGTCTTTGTTCTTCGCCAGCAGTACCAGATCTGACAGTCGGGGACGGTGATCACCTGGGAATTCGGGACTTGGCGGCTCCAGTATTCACCAGGTTCTGGGGCGGCGGAAATCGTGTGGTTCCGGCTCTTCTCAGGACAGACGTCTTCTATCCTCGAGCCTGCCCACACGTCACCTCTGTGTATTGACTGTTATGATATTCTGTGATTGTCTGTATGTTCGTTGTGCACATTCACAACATTAAATTGTTACTTTTTGGCTCATCTATTGACCGTTCATTTGCGCCCCCTGTTGTGGGTCCGTGTCACTACACTTTCCCAACACACATCGCACAGCTGCTGTGACAAAAAAGAAAAGGTGCGGAAAAATGCCTGAAATCAACAAAGATAAAAAAAAATCAACATATTAAAAAAAATAAATAAAACCACACATCATTAAAAAAACACCACATTTGATTGAATCCCTCTTATCAAGCGGACAATGACATGAATGAAGCAGGGCGCTCTTATGTCCACATCTACTAGCCTGGAATCCAGTCGGCCTCGTGCACGTCTTGTGGATGGCGCGCCGCAGGACAGACACTGCATCATGTGGAACAGAGCTCCCATGGGTGACATTACATTCAGATCGGCCGCTGTGTGTTATGATCTGACAGTCCGTATCACCTGGGGCAGTCTCTTAATGTGCATGCCATGCGCTCGCTCGCTGCAGCCCGTCGCAACAGCGAAATATGTTTATATGTATGTCCACGTGAGGACAGCAAGGAGACATGCATGTCACAGTGGACAGTTGTTAGGTCATGTCCGTCCAAACACGGTACGTGTTCCCCAGCCGTGACGTCCAGAACCAGAGAACTCAACAGCTGCTTCTGTCGGTGGACACGCACCACCGTGTCACTGTATGTCTGTGTTATGTGAGCTGTCAGTGAGTCTCTGGTCAGCAGCTGACAGGAACCTCGCTGTGCTGTGTGCGCTCAGACCTGCCTGTCCAGCCCCCATATGATCATATCTGTACAGCATACCTATCAGCATTTTATGCAAGTGTTCCCTCCCCGCCTGCCAACACGCCACGTGTTGGGGACCACACATATGCCACATGTGTTTCGGGGGAGAGTGTGACACAGGTGCACATGTGGGATACACATGCAGGCCACGTGTGTGGCTTTTTGCAAAGCCACACTCATGCTGACTGCTGACTGTTTTCATGCTAACAGCGTGAATGGCCACACATTTTCTAAGTGCCAAGCGAGCGGTTAGATGTTCGTGTGTGTCACCTGGAATTTAGTTGACACTTGCCATGAGAGGTATCGAATGGGCTCTGACAGCGGACACTCTGTCTTTTAGCCACTGGTGTGCGCAAATAGTTGTAGCAACAGGTGTATGAGGCGTTGGAGGCAGCTCCCATTTTTCACAATTGGCATGCAATTCCTCCTTTGTGCACTATTGACTTAAATTCTGTTACAGTGGGGTAAAAAAGTATTTAGTCAGCCCCTGATTGTGCAAGTTATCCTACTTAGAAAGATGAGAGAGGTCTGTAATTTTCATCATAGGTACACTTCAACTATGAGAGACAAAATGAGAGAAAAAAAAAATCCAGAAAATCACATTGTAGGATTTTTAAAGAATTTAATTGTAAATCATGGTGGAAAATAAGTATTTGGTCACCCCCCACCAAGCAAGATTTCTGGCTCTCACAGACCTGTAACTTCTTCTTTAAGAAGCTCTTCTGTCCTCCACCTGTTACCTTGTATTGATGGCATCTGTTTGAACTTGTTATCTGTATAAAAGACACCTATCCACAGCCTCAAACAGTCAGACTCCAAACTTAACCATGGCCAAGACCAAAGAGCTGTCGAAGGACACCAGGAAGAAAATTGTAGACCTGCACCAGGCTGGGAAGAGTGAATCTACAATAGTGAAGCACGTTGGTGTGAATAAATCAACTGTGGGAGCAATTGTAAGAAAATGGAAGACATACAAGACCATTGATAATCTCCCTCGATCTGGGGCTCCACACAAGATGTCATCCCGTGGGGTCAAAATGATCATGACAACGGTGAACAAAAATCCCAGAACTACATGGAGGGACCTGATGAATGACCTGCAGAGAGCTGGGACCAAAGTAACAAAGACGACACACTACACAGGGAGGGACTCAAATCCTGCAGTGCCAGGTGTGTCCCCCTCCTTACGCCAGTACATGTCCAGGCCTGTCTGAAGTTTGCCAGAGAGCATATGGATGATCCAGAAGAGGATTGGGAGAATATCATGTGGTCAGATGAAACCAAAATAGAACATTTTGGTAAAAACTCAAATCACAAATGCAACAACAAGATTACGTTTACACTCCAATTACCTCAGACAAAATACAGCAATTAATCCACAATTATTACTTGTTTACTGTAATAATGGCACAAATCAAAATTAAAGACAACACATATACATTTGACATTGTTTATGTGCTCTAAACTTGAAACAGTCCGTCATCTGAATTGAGGCAAAGTGGGTGAGGGCCGCCGCATCGAGTCACGCCATCAGCAGCTCGGGGGGAGTGGCGTGAGTGGGGGCCGGGATGGGGTGTGTGGTGGGCGGCAGGAAGGGGGGGAGGGGAAGCATGCTTACAGTCTCTATCCTTGTGTGAATCAGTTATTTTTCTGTCCGTGTGGGAGTTAGAGAAGATAAGGGGCAGCCGAATGTTCACCAAGGCTGTAGACATTCTTCTGGAGGAAAACAACGGGGCATTTTGTCCTTCAGAGGCTGATAAGCCTGCCGTGTTTGTGGGTGAGCAGTGAAAAACACTTTTACAGTCTCACATGAACAAACCAGATCCCAAATTATGAATATTCCTCGGTCTCTGAAATGTTCCTCTGCAAGGTGCGCATTTGCTCCGAGATGTTATCCAATTTGCGTCTGAGTTCAAGGGTTAATGCAGTCTGAGAATGCATCGCCTTGCCCAACTCCGTAAAAGTCCTTGTTGTCCAGCGACAGACCCAAAACATCACTGCTCTAGAGGAGATGTGCATGGAGGAATGGGCCAAAATACCAGCTACAGTGTGTGCAAACCTGGTGAAGACTTACAGGAAACGTTTGACCTCTGTCATTGCCAACAAAGATTATGTTACAAAGTATTGAGCTGAACTTTTATTATTGACCAAATACTTATTTTCCACCATAATTTACAAATAAATTCTTTAAAAATCCTACAATGTGATTTCTCAGTTGAAGTGTACCTACGATGAAAATTACAGACCTCTCTCATCTTTCTAAGTAGGAGAACTTGCACAATCAGGGACTGACTAAATACTTTTTTGTCCCACTGTGTGTGTGTGTATATGCATGCATATATATATATATATATATATATATATATATATATATATATATATATATATAAAACATCAATCACTTGTGTTTTTTGCCTTTCTTAGGTCACTGACTAATACCGTTCAGTTAGACAACTCAAGTTTGAGAATATTTATTGCAGCAGCATCACATAGTTGGACTTTGGCATTTAGGCTCATCACCCCCTGCAGATTTCTACTTGTGATATTGGGGAGTAATAATTAGATACACATTTTCCGCAGTGACAACCTAGAAGAGGATGCTGGTGTAGAGGCGGGGCTGACAGCAGACGTCAGTAGTGGTGTTCATAGGCATTGTAAATAGCCTGTCCAATTTGACAGGAGTGTGTGGGAGAACATGTGGAGGTTTTGTGTGTGTGTGTGTGTGTGTGTGTGTGTGTGTGTGTGTGTGTGTGTGTGTGTGTGTGTGTGTGTGTGTGTGTGTGTGTGTGTGTGTGTGTGTGTGTGTGTGTGTGTAATAGATTATATGGTGCATGGGGCATGTCAAGTGTATGGGCAGCAAAGCAGTTTGAGCTGGCTGCCTGATCTTGCTTGCAGGCTCATTTCATTTATTGTGAGGTGATAAATATGCATATGTCGCGGACATGAACGAGCGAAGCTCATCAGCATCTCACCATGTCATTTAAGTTCTTCAGACTTTATTTTGAGTAAATGCTTCAGGGGAGCATTAGCATGGCAAACCCCCCCCAGCCTTTTTAAGCATTTTTCTTTATTTGCCTCTCACATACTTGGAAAAGTTCGTTGCCATCTATCCATGTCCTTTAGGTCATTCAGACTTTTTTTCAGTGAAACAGTTCTTGGGAGCATGACTAAAACCTTTTAGTTTCTGGGGGCAGCCCCTTTTTAAGCATTTTTCTTATTTTGCTTTTCAGCTTCTGGAGGGGCTCTGCCCCATACTCTCCACCTTTTTAACTCATTGAGTGCCACTGACGATTAAACGCTTCTTTTCAGATAGTAATGCTCAGCGCCAAAGACGCGTTATCACGCCAATTACATTTTTTTATGGGGGTGGGTGGGTAATCAGCTGATCTAGCTTGTGTAAAAAATTTAGAGTTGTAATCACAAGGGAACCCATTCTGTGGGTGGTAGCAGTGTGAGTGTGGACCGGCGTGTGGCTTGCGCTCCACCATTGTGCAGACGTCTTACGGTTGTACCGCTCCTAATCCGAATGGTTTCCACCTGGCTGTCGCCCAGTGTCTGTCAAACTGTGATGCAGTCGCACTGCTTCAGTCGTTCCGTCTTTTTCCTTGGAATGAAAAAACGCAGAGCGCACGACACACACCTCACACAAAGGCTGCTTACAAGCAAATGACACAATCGACAGGCTCATGCAAGCACACGTAATTCAAATCCATCAGGTTTTTGAAAAAAATAAAAAGGTCCGATACGTGGGAGCCAGAGGGAAAAGACGCGCCGCCGAGAGAAGAGGCAGACGGAGTCCCTCCCCTGACTTTTTTTTTGGTGCATTATACAATAGGATCACTTTTCAAAAACAATTACAATCAAAGACATTTTCTCCTTGAAATGTTGCTTGTCACAAAAAGCCAATTTTCTGTTTTTTGTCAGAAATCAGCGTTTTTAGTGTTACCCACCCATGTTCTGCAGACAATTACTAAAGAATGGAAAGAGGTACAAACAAAAGTTTTTTTTATGATGATAAAGGAAAGTCGGAAGTTTCTTTTGGTATGTTTGTTGTTGACATGGACATAGAACTCAGTTTTCTATGGGTCTTGAAAAAACACTCAAATGCTGAAAAATCCTGGCACTGGGATGTTCTGAACTTTGAAAATGGCTGGCACTCAATGAGTTAAGCATTTTTCTTTTTTTGCTTTTCAGCTGACCCCCCTCATTACAGCCCTCTTTACCCCCTGCCACTTTAAGCATTTTTTAAATGAAGATGTAAATTAATATTCAAAGTTTTCAGCTAGTTGACAGTAGGGCTGTACAATATGGCCAAATTATCGTATCTCAATATTGTCATATAAATTGTCATGTAAATGTCACTTATATACATGCTGTCCATATTCTTGAGCCGCTTTGGTGGGTAGGGAGAGTTCCCATGGGATAAAAAAGCTTTTCAACCTACCATCCTTGGTTCTCAAGATCAGGCACCTAAGTGGCTCTACTCTCTCTCTCTCTCTCTCTCTCTCTCTCTCTCTCTCTTTAAGATATTTGGGTGTACCTTAGTAAACGCTAGTAGTTTTCCAGAGTTCCACCTTAGATTTGGAATGTATAATAGAAGATATACCTTACTGAATTTTCATATCAATATACGATATGACTATGATTTGACACAAAGTGCAGCCAACGGTGAAAATTAAACATTCTTAACCTCTTAAACCCTAGAGGCCCCAAATTTGGGGACTTGCCCTGTTTTGGAACATTTGAACACTCATAACTAACCAATGCTGACACCAACATACAATAATTATACATCAAACTGTCAAGCGAAGTCTCCTCTACAAAAGTATCCACTTCCATCACATATCAACTAACCACAGCTGAAACACCAAGCAAATAAAGACATACGAGGTCTCTTAGATAATAAACCGACCCTTTTATTTTTTTTTTTAACTATATGGATTTGAATGACATGCGATTACACCAATCATGCTTGAACCCTCGTGCGCATGCATGAGTTTTTTCACGCGTGTCGGTGACGTCATTTCCCTGTGGGCAGGCCTTGAGTGAGATGTGGTCCCGCTCTCTCAGCTGAATTCCTTTGTTTCACACGCTGCTTGAGACGGCGCGCGTTGCTTTATCAAAATTTTTTCTGGACCTGTGAGGAATATCCGAGTGGACACTATTCGAGAAATTAAGCTGGTTTTCTGTGAAAAGTTTAACGGCTGATGAGAGATTATGGGGTGTTTCTGTCAGTGTAAGGACTTCCCACGGAGCGGGACGTCCTGCAGCGCTTCCAGGCGCTGTCGTCGGCCTGTTTCGAGCTTAAAACATCCTAATTTAAGGCTTAAATCACCCAGGACATCGTGAGAGAACAGAGAAGATTCAGAAGAGGCCGGCATGAGGAATTTATGCGGACATTCCACTGTTTAAGGACATTTTTTTAATGAAAGACGTACGCGCAAATTCGCCGAGTCGTTTCCGTGACGACTCGGCAAATCTGTGTGCACCGCGACAGGAAAAACACCTCCGTGTTGAAAACCATTTGTAGAATTCAGGCGGCTTTTAATGGCTTTCAACAAGTGAGTAACTGAGAAATTGTTTAACAGCTTGGGCATGTTCCAACTTGCCCGTTAAGATTTCCAACTGAGGTGTTTTTCCTGCCGCGACCCCCCGCGGTCGGGTCCAGCCCGACATGCGACTCTGCCCGCACGTTCTTTCATTACAAAATGACCGTTAACAATGGAATGTCCGAATAAACTCCTCATGCCGACTTCTTCTGAAAGTTCTCTGTTCTCTGACGACTTACTGCGTCAACAGAGCCTGAAATGTGGAAGTTTTCAACTTGAAACGGCGAGACGCTGCCGCCTCGAAGCGCAGATCGCCGTCAGGCGCCGTGGACCGTCCTTAAAGCGACACTACCAGACCAAAATCTCTCATCAGCCGTTAAAATTTTTACCGAAAACCAGCTGAATTTATTGAATGGGGTCCACTCGGTTGTGCCTTACAGTTTTGAAAAATTTTTTATCAAACAAAGCAACAGTCTCTGAGCCATTCCTAAACAATGAAAAAAATCGACGAGCGGGTGGACGACTCCTCACTCAAAGACTGCCCACAGGCGAATGACGTAACCCACGAGGGTTCAAGCATGTCTGATGTAATCACACGTGATTCAAATCCATATGGTTTTTGAAAAAATAATAAGGTCGGATACTTTTCTAATAGACCTCGTAAATTGGAATTCATTCATTCATTAGCAGTCAATGTGACTCACTGATTTGAGAATGCAGTTCTTTCAAACAGACGCGTGGTGCTGTGATATGTCAATCATCTATGTCCAATCAGATTTCAGGAGAGTCCAGTGAAACTCCGGCCTCCGCTCTAGCTCCATCCATGCCAGGAAGTGTTTGACATTCGAACATTTCCTGTTTCACTGTGACTGATAAATTGGCACTTCCTGTTTGAGTGTGAGCTTACCACTGAGTTCCTGCGAGATTCCATGGGATCTCGTCTGTCAATCCAGGAAGTGTTTGACATTTGAACGTTTCCTGTTTTACTGTGGATTTGAAAATTGGCACTTCCTGTTTAGGACGCCCTGTACCATGAGTGAGCTTTGCGGCGCCACGCGACGCTTTGCTCATATAAATCTTTTGATATTTAAATGGTGGTGTACTCACTAATTTGCCTCTCTGAGAACCATCACCTTATCACTGGTGGAGAGGCTTGTGTGTCTCTATGAACCTGAGAGTTGTGTTGTCTGGAGCCTTTCGGACTCCTGGTAGGGTCTCCTTTGGAGTATTTGGCTTTCTAGGAGTTCCTGGCTGAAGTCCTGCATGAGGCTGCAGTGGGGGAATCTATTGTTCTGGTGGGGGGGCGTCAACGCATACGTGGGCAACAACAGAGACACCTGGTTTTTCAGATGTTGTGTAATATGACACCATAGAATAATGTCTACGAGTGGCGAGTGGTTGCCATCCAGGACCTGAAGAGGTTCTGCATGTGGTGGGAGACCTGACCCTGACCTGAATAATGTTTGCTGCAGGTGTTTGAGATGTTAAAGATGTTACTTAGGGATGCAGTTTAGAATTTGATTGAGTGTCACTGCTCATCATCACACTTCCCTGTTTGAGAGTCCAAATTAAACAGTCTGTCTGGAAAATTCATTATGGCGTCCTACAGCGCTGTATTTAATCCTGCTTTGGGGTTTAAAAACTTTCAGATCCAGAACAGTGTCCTGATGTGATGACTCAAACCTTGTGGTTTTTACAGCACAATCAACCCTCAGACTGTTTTCAGGAATATTGAATGTTCGTGGATTTTCTCTGTAGTTATCGCCGAGGGTCCAGTTTCATTCTGACCGTTCACCTCAGTGCCATTTTTCTTCTTCACACTGTTGGCGAGCGATCAGTGTGCTCATCTCTCTTCTGTCTCGATGAATATCAGTTGCTGAAACATGCAGCAGCAAGCAGCAAGCGACCTTGGAATTACCTGGAAGTCGATGAGCTTTTCGTGCAAACTCAGCGCTCGCTCTGTCTCCTCCATTCAGGAAGACGTTTGTCTCAGTGAAAGTGTCCCTTTGTGCTTTTTCACTGACCTGCTGACAAAACATTATTACTTTTACTTCTGTTTAATTAAACTACTTCCATGTGGATTCGCTGAGCTCCTCTCCCCACGCCTGCTTTTTCTTTCTTTTTTGTTTTTTAACCCTGGAGGTTTTATGATGATGGAATCCAGTTTTCCAGTTTTATATTGTTTTATTTGTTCTAGTCGTTTATTTTTTTTGGTTTTCCTTCATTCATTCATATGTATCTGGGTCCGTGTCACGGTGGCAGTAGGCCAAGTAGCTCATCCCATACTTCCATATCCTTAACCAAGTCCTCCAACTTTTCCTGAGGAGACCTGAGGTGTTCCCAAGCCCTCTGTGAAATATAGTCTTCCCCGGGGCCTCCTCCCAGTTGGACATGTTGGACAGGGAGAATCCTCACCAAGGGCCTTATGTGCAAAGAGTTGTGTGAATTTCCTACATGGCGTAAGCTGAAACCTAGAAACTGTAGTAAGCACAAAAATATCCAGATATATCAAAGTGTGCGTATGCATGGATGCAAGAACATCTTGTTTGTACATCCCACTGAACCTGGAATTGAGCACACATGCAGACATACCAAACCCCTCGCTCTACACGCGCCATTTAAATATGCAAATTCATGTAAACAGGCCCTGAGACGTGGGATTTCCCTCCACATGAACATAGGAAAGATATTATACCAATTGTGAGCTGCAGATGATGGAAACACAATGGAAATGGAAATAAGTGTGTCACATTCACAACTTTAAACGCGTTTCTGACAAATGATGAACACAGGGAGACAGTCAGGGGCCTGTTAAGAAGCACCACAGCTCTACTTTTACCATCAAGAAAAAAACATATTCATAATAATAACCAAAAAGATATTTGAATGCACACATGCCCAAATGTGCCCGTGCTGGTTTTTGTTCAGAACAATTACACAAATAAATTGTTTAAGCAGCCACCCATCGCATACTGTGTCAGCCTCTAGCCTGTTCCCAACTCAAACCAGTGCATTTGTGCATCACATATGATTTGAACATTGATGGAATTAAATTTGGGGCGGCACGGTGGCTTAGTGGTTAGCACTGTTGCCTTACAGCGAGAAGGTCATGGGTTCACTTCCTGTGGCCTTTCTGTGTGGAGTTTGCATGTTCTCCCCGTGTCTGCGTGGGTTTCCTCCGGGTGCTCCGGTTTCCTCCCACATCCAAAGACATGCGGGTTAGGTGGATTGGAATCTTTAAAATTGTCCTTAGGTGTGCGTGTCTGTTTGTCTATTTGTGGCCCTGCGACAGACTGGCGTCCTGTCCTGGGTGTACCCCGCCTCATGCCCTATGACTGCTGGGATAGGCTCCAGCCCCCCGCGACCCTTCATTGGACTAAGCGGTAGAAGATGGATGGATGGATGGATGGAATTAAATTGTTTCCTATTACCAAAAACAAATTCATCAAGTGATGGTGCCTTTATAGCAAAATGTGTGCAGTCAACAGCTCTGATTACATTAGGGAAACCGGTTCCTGCTGCAAATTGCACTTTAATGATTCTGATTCACATGCTGGAATGTGATGTACCTGGATGACATCCGGATGATTGTGTTCCACACAGCTGGTATGGCTTGGCTCAAGGTTGACTGGCACACTCCTGACCAGTCGGCCAGCTCCTGCTGGAATGCCCCTGTTGCCAGTACACCCAGCGTGGTCAGCACCTGTGTGGGCACAGACAACCCCTGGCTCCTCGCCGTTTTGCGCTCTGGGCCGGTTGCAGTTCTGTGTGCAACTCCAGTGACAGTGGCCTTGGTAATTGAAATCGGCTTATGACCCAATTATCATCATTTGCAAGTAAATCCTTGTGTTCCCTGAATACACACTCACATCAGATTGGACCATTTGCAAGGTCCTCTAACAACGCTAACACAGCCGTTTTTAGTGCCATTTTACACATCACTTTGCACATGCTTTATGTCCACCCATATAATTGCAAACACGTGGGTGTGTTAATTGTTCATAAGTATGTCTCTGGTATGCACATCACTCTGATGACTTCATGTTTTCACACTAACAGTGGAACAATAGCCGTAAAAACGTGCGAACGCCAGCCATGAACTTAATGTGACGCACCACACATTTCCATGTTCATTAAACTTTTGATACATCTGAACGATAGCTTGGAGACGGATGTACACCACGGTTTTTTGCATATGCAGCCTTTCTACATGAGGCCCCTGGTGAGCGAACCACCTCAGCTGGCTCCTTTCAAGAAGCAGCGACTTTGCTCCAATTCTCTGTCTGATATCTGAGCTTCTCTTATTTCTAGTTACAAGTCTTGGCATTTTATCTTATTTAATTTTAATTTGTATTAGATGTTTTTCCATTTGTGCTGGGCCCTGTTTCCACCCACCTCTCTGACCGGTGGAGTTAAACCTGTCTGATCTCCGATACCTGTGGATCGCTGCAGTGACCTATGCCACAAAGGCAGAATAGTGGATCTGCAGATGTCCAGTTAACCATCTGCTTCAAAGACCTCAGATGAGGAGGAGTCTGTCCCACATCCTCCACACTTGTTGATCCAGAGTTTAAACGCAGTCAGCTCTAGAGTCTTTGCCTCGACTCTCCACCAGCAGCAGCAGGAGGAAACAGTCTGGGCTGATTAGGACTGACAGGGACTCTGACTCGCTGCTAGTACAGATGTGGTGAAGCTTCCACCAGGCACAGGACATTCACCATTGGCTTTGCACGTAGGAGATGGAGGACCGCTAATCAGAACAAGTAGAACATTAACTCATTGAGTGCCAGCCATTTTCAGAGTTCAGAACATCCCAGTGTCAGGATTTCTTCAGCATTTGAGTGTTTTTTCAAGACCCATAGAAAATTGAGTTCTATGTCCATGTCAATGACAAACATACCACAAGAAAAGAAAAGAGAAGAAAAGAAAATGGCTCGATGATGCGTCTTTGGCGCGGGGCTTTACTATAGGAAAAGACGCGTTTTCGAGTCAGTGGCATCGAGTGAGTTAATGTTGATTCTGGTGAGGAAGATGGGGTCCAGGATTGACCATTTTAATGAATTGTGTGTTTCCATCTGCAGTCTTTCCAGGCACGGTTATTTGACTGTATTATTCATTTGTCTGCTGTCTGCTCAAGTGCATTTTCAGGAAGTCTTTTAAGTATGTTGCTTTTGGTTTTAATAATATTAGGCTATTGTTACCTCCCAGTGGTAATCTATTCATAGTAGTGGCGCTCTCCTCTGGGGTCAGCGTTTAACAAGATTACTGTTGGATTACTGTTATCTTCACAAAATGTGGAAAAACAGCAGGTGCCCCAGACAAAACCGGCTGTTGAAACTTTTACCTTAAAGAAAAAAGAATTCCACATATTTATTGATCATCTTCGTAATCACATGGTTGATCACAGGAGTCGGTGGAATGAAAACACTTGAAAATATTTTTTTTCTTCCCACCCAAAAAAGACTCTCTGCTTTCAACAAGTTTGTATTTTTTAATTAAAATATGCTGACTTAATTGACATACTTTATCTTGGATTTTTCAAAAAGTTTTGAAATTTTATGGAACCTGTTTGTATTCCAAGACCAGAACCAACCTTCTAACTCATTTAATTTAACCAGGTTAGTCCTGTTGAGATCAAGATCTCTTTTGCAAGGGAGACCCAGACAATTATAGAGTTTCCAATCCACTTAACCTGTCTTTAAATGTGGGACAAAACCTATGCAAACACAGGGAGAACATGCAAACTCCTCACAGAAGGCCACGGGTGGGAACTGACCCCATGACCTTTTTGCTGTGAGGCAACAAAGCTAACCACTAAGTCACCATGCTGCTGGATAACATTTGTTTAATAAGAAAAAACAGCAAACAAACAAAAAACTAAAATTAAATTTGAACATTCCTGCAGCTTACACTCTGGTGTGAAAAATCACACATAAATACAACCCAATTTTCATATCAATTATCATTAAAGTTAAACTTTATCATGTTTCATTTATTTAGGATTACCAGATTTTCAAAATTTTTCATGGTTTTATGATGCATTAAATATGCCTAAAACATTTGCACAGTACAGTGTGTGTGTATATTATATATATATATATATATATATATATATATATATATATATATATATATATATATATATATATATATATATATATATATATATATATATACAAGGTCTATTAGAAAAGTATACGACCTTATTATTTTTTTCAAAAACTATATGGATTTGAATCACGCGCGATTACATCAGACAAGCTTGAACCCTCGTGGGCATGCGTAAGTTTTTTCACGCCTGTCGGTTGCGTCATTCGCCTGTGGACAGGCTTTGAGTGAGGAGTGGTCCACCCCTCCCATCTATTTTTTCATTGTTTAGGAATGGCTCAGAGACTGCCGCTTTGCTTGATCAAACTTTTTTCAGAAACTGTAAGGCACATCCGAGTGGACACCATTCGAGAAATTCAGCTGGTTTTCGGTGAAAACTTTAAGGGCTGATGAGAGATTATGGAGTGTTACTGTCGCTTTAAGGACAACCCACGGAGCCGGAGGGCGCGCCGCACTCTGAGCCGCCGTCGTTAGCCTGTTTCGAGCTGAAAACTTCCATATTTAAGCCTCTGTTCACCCAGGATGTCATGAGAGAACAGAGAGGTTTCAGAAGAGGTCGGGATCAGCAGTTTATCTGGACATTCCACTGTTAAATGAGATTTTGTAATGAAAGACGTGCGGACAGATTCGTGCGTTGGCAGGCAGCCGCTCATGGCCCGGGGCCACAGAGAAACACCTCCGTGTTGATAACCATTCGTAAAATTCAGGCGGCTTTCGATGGTTTTCAGTCGAGTGAGTATCCGAGAAACTGTTTAACAGCTGGGCATGTTCAAACTTGTCCCATAACGCTTCCAATGGAGGTGTTTCTCTGTGGCCACAGAGAATTGAATTGAAATTAAAAGTTATTCTACTTAAAAGTTACTCTTTTAAATTCTGAATTTTGCACAGCCTTGCTCTTGGCTGGATACCTCAAAAAGTACTGAAAGGATTTCAATGAAATTTGGTCAGCAAACAGATCATTTTCCGGGAAATAAGTGATTCCATTTAGGAGGTGATCTGGAATATATTCTATAACTGAGATCCAGAAGAACATTTGGCACATAGCAGCATTTAACTCAAAAATCTGTAAGAGGATGTTGATGAGATTTGGTGAGCAGATGGATATTGTTGTATAAATATGGGATTTTATTTTGAATTTGCACCAGAATGTATTTTCTGAACTATGAGTGACCTTGGCTGAAGTATGTGCTCTCTGACTGCCTCCATGTTACAAGTGTTTTCTGGATCAAAGCTGAGTAGAACTCAAAGTTGTGCTTCATCACCTCACTTTAATTTGATTTGGTTCTGCCAGCTTATCCAGAAGGTTTCCAGTATTTGACTGTATTGATTCCAGTTAGGCGGCACGGTGGCGTCTTGGTTAGGACTGTTTCCTCACAGCCAGACGGTTCCAGGTTTGATTCTGGTTTGGTCATTTCTGTGTGGAGTTTGCATGCTCTCCATGTGTTTGTGTGGTTTCCACCCGGGTGCTCTGGCTTCCTCCCACTTCCAAATCCAGGCAGTTTAGGTGGATTGGTAACACGGAATTGACTGTGGGTGTGAATGTGTTTGTATGTGACAGACTGGTGTCCTGTCCAAGGTGAACCCCTGCCTCACCCAGTGACCGCTGAGGTAGCCCCCTGTGATGTTCCGTTTTGTTGGTATTTCCTTTAGTAAGTTAGAAGACAGGTTCTTATATGGCGCACACAATGAACGAGTGGAAGAGGGCGGAGCTAAGTGGAAGCTTTGGCGCTGTGTGTCATCTGCATCACTGTTAAATCTGATGTGGATCTGGTCTCTGGAAACCTGTCAATGGTAAAAAGTAAAATGAGAGTAAGCATCATGAAAACGGTAAACAAAGAGATGATAAGTGACCTTTTAAGAATTTGTCAGTTGTTTGGATCATTGTTGAGTTTGGAAGACTAAAGGTTGGAGGATGCTGCATTTTTCTGCTGAGTACAGCAGCTGGAACACAAACAGCACTCTGACAGTTGTGTGTTAGATTGAAATTGCAGAGTAGAGCGTAAATTTCACTGTCAGGCTGCAGGTTGACGCCGCGCTCTTACACAACAGCAGCTGTCATGTCTGAAAGGGCGGCGGTGGTGGGAAAGTCCATTAGCTTTTAGAAAGTGTTAGTCAGTAAACATGGTGATCAAAACAGCCTAAATATTTCAAAAGACGGGTCTGGTTCTGTGTAGAATTTTTTAAAATCATAAATCATAAAATGTAAACTCCTCAATGGACAGAATAGAAAAAAACACCAGTTCTGGAAACCTTTCTTCATCCATTCTGTTTGTTCCTTGAACATTTTGGCTTGATTTGTTCAAAGTTTGCGAGTGTAAAATTGTGGGCAAATACTTGTATTGCAGAAATTGTGCACACTGATTTCCTTAAAATAGAGCATATCGTCCATTAACACATTTGTCTTCATCAATATGCACTTGTGACGCCAGAGTGCACAATTGTGGTTGTTGAACATGTGACTAGCTGAGGTTTGCACATGCAGCACGACTTAACAAGGCTACAAAACAATTTCAGGGGATATGATTGTGTCTGTAATAGAGCACGTTTGAAAACTGAGCCAGTGTTGCATGATCAGTGCATACATGTGTACATCTGATTATTCCTTGGGGACCCTTCAGACATAGTACAAATGTAGTCAGATTCCGCATGAATTGCTCATGAAGCAGGAATCGCATGCAATACATGTAAAATCATACACCTGTTGCTTGAACTATTTGCACACACCAGTGGCTGAAAGACAGAGTGTGCACTATGAGAGACCATTCAATCCCTCTTTCGGCAGGTGTCAGTCAAATTCCATGTGATACACATGAACATCTAACACCGCTCGCTTGGCACTTAGAAAATGTGTGGCCATTCACGCTATTAGCACAAAAACAGTCAGCAGACAATCACTGTCGAGCTGGATGTGAAAAACTGTCTAAGTGCCCCCACAACTGTGGAGTTGCCAAGTACACATGTGGCATGCCAGAGTGTCGCCCCCCCCACTCCCCCCGAACATGTGCGTGCGTGTGGTTCGCACCCCCCCTCCCCCTGCAGGCAGGGCACCTCTCATCTGATCACAGAGTGACAACTTGGTCTGCGCGCTGAACGGACAGGGGGCGTGGCTGGCTGTCAACAGCTGCTCTGGTCCTGGACGTCAGAGCTGCAGAACATGTACCATGTTTTTTAATGGACATGCGCATGTGTGTGCTTGCTGTCCTCACATGGAAATACATAAAAACATATATCACTTTTGCTATGGGCTGGAGAGCGCGCACATTGACAGGCTGTCTCAGGCTCCCAGCTGAAATGGACCATCAGTTCATGTGGACATGCAGCAGGCAATCTGAATGTCACGTCTGTCTGACTGGACACGCGTGATTTGCCCTGATTTGTAGTTATTTGTACTATGTGTGAAGGGGCCCTTATGAACTGTTAAGATATGCCCCAATAGAGCGCTTCGCTCTCAGACTGCAGGCTTACTTGTAGTTCCTAAGGTTTGTCAGAGTAGAATGGGAGGCAGAGCCTTCAGCTTTCAGGCTCCTCTCCTCTGGAACCAGCTCCCAATTCGGATCAGGGAGACAGACACCCTCTCTACTTTTAAGATTAAGCTTAAAACTTTCCTTTTTGCTAAAGCTTATAGTTAGGGCTGGATCAGGTGATCCTGAACCATCCCTTAGTTATGCTGCTATAGACGTAGACTGCTGGGGGGTTCCCATGATGCACTGAGTGTTTCTTTCTCTTTTTGCTCTGTATGCACCACTCTGCATTTAATCATTAGTGATTGATCTCTGCTCCCCTCCACAGCATGTCTTTTTCCTGGTTCTCTCCCTCAGCCCCAACCAGTCCCAGCAGAAGACTGCCCCTCCCTGAGCCTGGTTCTGCTGGAGGTTTCTTCCTGTTAAAAGGGAGTTTTTCCTTCCCACTGTCGCCAAGTGCTTGCTCACAGGGGGTCGTTTTGACCGTTGGGGTTTTTCCGTAATTATTGTATGGCTTTGCCTTACAATATAAAGCGCCTTGGGGCAACTGTTTGTTGTGATTTGGCACTATATAAATAAAATTGATTTGATTTGATTTGATATGCGTTTCTTTATTTTCACTCAATATGGTTTAATATTCTTTAACATGAAAGGCAGTGGTGGTGGCCAAGTGGTTAATACGCTTGGTTTCAGTGCAGAAGGTTCTGGGTTCAAATCCCACCCCTGCCACATTTCTCCATGTAATGTGGAGTTGCGTCAGGAAGGGCATCCGGCGTAAAACCTGTGCCAATTCAACATGCAGATCCACCTTTGATTTGCTGTGGCGACCCCGAGTGCAAACAAGGGAGCAGCCGAAGGGACTTACTTTTATTCTTTAACACAAAAAACCACCACTAAACATTAATTTATAGTAGCCACGCGACATTCATCATGTATGTTTATTTCCCCCTTTCTGTCAAGATTGCATTTCTATCGCAATTTTATCTTTTCAGGTTGTACTTCCGTCCCAGCACCTCCATCTGCTGCACAGCTCCAGCTCCCACCTCTCATCTATCATCACCATAATATCTAGACACAAGGAATAGGCACTTTGTCGACTTACAGCAGGCTGATTGAATTTAATTTTGCACTTTCAGTCATTAACACACACAAAATCCTCATTGACATGCTGCTGTCTAAGTCACATTACCACCTGCTGTCATGTGCACAGTAATTCTTAGTAATTCAACTGCAAAATGCTCTCTAATCCAATGCGCAAACATTTGCAAAGCCCAAGTAATTTATCACCCATTATTTGGGATCTTAGTAAATCAGGTCCTTCGTGTTGCAGCACAAACTCAACAGCACAATTCTTAATGTTCAGGCTTGTGGCAATTTGTCATTTGGTGTTTGTGCAGAATGTCTCTTGAGGGATGAGCCGATGGCATTGACACAGTCACAGACTGTTCCTTGTCTCCTTCAGGCGGTTGTGCAGAAGTTCCAACCTGCCTTCAGGGATCGGTTACCCTGACTCTTCAGGGACATCCGCCAACTTCTCACATGTACATAACCTGGTTTGTAATCCTTCAGATTTCTTGACGCTTGTTGCTTTGAGGTTTTTGATGCTGTTTTGGTTTGTTTTCTTGTTTTTTGTGCAAACTCCTTCCTCCTTTGTTGTTACCTTCGTGACCACAATTTGGGAGAATCTAGAAGTTTCATGCAATTGAATCTTGTGTTTTAAAACTGTACGTTTGGATGATAGCTGAAACCTTTTGAAGCCCAAAGGTGGTTAGGCCTGGTGTTCAGGAATCAGTGTGGTTCTGAAGGGTGTTGGTCCAGCACGCACTCCCAGACCTGACATGACTTACTCTCGTTTTCAGTCACTTGTTGTTTAATAACACTCGTGATTTCACAGAGCATATCCAAAATGTAAGGATTTAATTCTCTGCATTTGCTGCCTGGACGGTTTCTATAACTGAGACCAGTTCCATGTGGGAAGGGTCTGAACTGAAATCAGTCATAGAAAAGGGTTTATATACAGATTCAATTTATTTGATTTATAGGTAACACTTTATATTAACTGCACTCTATAAAGCATTAGTAAAGCATTTATAAAGTGTAAGTAAATGCTGAAAAACTACTAATTTTACAAATGTAAAATCAGACACTATTCATTAGTGATAAAAATACTTTACAAATCATATTTTTATTGTCTTTACATTTTTTCCTCACAAATTATTAAGCCTTTACTAAGCATTAATAAACCATTAGTTGATGCTCAATGTATCAGTTATGACATTTGTAAAGATTTCATTAACTACTTATTCCTTATTCCTCAATACTTTATGTATCATTTGTTAATAATGTACAAAGTTCAAGTCTCTTTCCCCATCACTATAAGTATGCAGTTTTATCTATGTACAAATTTTTCTTTCAGTGTAAGAATAAGACTTAACTGAGCATTAATTAAGCATGTATAATATCCTTGTGGTGATTAAATCTGTTTTATAACTCATTTGTATAAGTATTTTTATCACTAATGAATAGTGTTTGATTTTACATTTGTATATGATGAACTATTAATGCTCAACTTTTCTTGAATGGTTTATAGAGAATTAAAAATCATTTATAAATATTTTGTTGTTAATAATTATTAAACCATCTATTTGTGTTCTTACTAATGAGTAGCTCATAAAAAGAATGCTTTGTAAATGTTTTACAAGTAGTTATTTAAGCATTTACTTACATGCTTTACTTTATGCTTTACTAATGCTTTATAGTGTGCAGTTAATATAAAGTGTTACTGATTTATATAGCACCAAAACACAACAAAGCTGCCTCAAGGTGCTTCACACAAGTAAGGTCTAACCTTACCAACCTCTAGAGTAAGCACACAGGTGACAGTGGTAAGGAAAAAGTCCCTCTGATGATTTGAGGAAAAACCTCAAGCAGATCAGGCTCAAAGGGGTGACCCACTGCTTAGGCCATTCTAACAGTTACAAAGTTTTACAAAGGTGAATCAATCAATCAATCAATTTTATTTACATAGCGCCAAATCACAACAAACAGTTGCCCCAAGGCGCTTTATATTGTAAGGTAAGGCCATACAATAATTACGTAAAAACCCCAACGGTCAAAACGACCCCCTGTGAGCAAGCACTTGGCGACAGTGGGAAGGAAAAACTCCCTTTTAACAGGAAGAAACCTCCAGCAGAACCAGGCTCAGGGAGGGGCAGTCTTCTGCTGGGATTGGTTGGGGCTGAGGGAGAGAACCAGGAAAAAGACATGCTGTGGAAGAGAGCAGAGATCAATCACTAATGATTAAATGCAGAGTGGTGCATACAGAGCAAAAAGAGAAAGAAACACTCAGTGCATCATGGGAACCCCCAGCAGTCTAAGTCTATAGCAGCATAACTAAGGGATGGTTCAGGGTCACCTGATCCAGCCCTAACTATAAGCTTTAGCAAAAAGGAAAGTTTTAAGCCTAATCTTAAAAGTAGAGAGGGTGTCTGTCTCCCTGATCTGAATTGGGAGCTGGTTCCACAGGAGAGGAGCCTGAAAGCTGAAGGCTCTGCCTCCCATTCTACTCTTACAAACCCTAGGAACTACAAGTAAGCCTGCAGTCTGAGAGCGAAGCGCTCTATTGGGGTGATATGGTACTATGAGGTCCCTAAGATAAGATGGGACCTGATTATTCAAAACCTTATAAGTAAGAAGAAGAATTTTAAATTCTATTCTAGAATTAACAGGAAGCCAATGAAGAGAGGCCAATATGGGTGAGATATGCTCTCTCCTTCTAGTCCCCGTTAGTACTCTAGCTGCAGCATTTTGAATTGAAGGCTTTTCAGGGAACTTTTAGGACAACCTGATAATAATGAATTACAATAGCCCAGCCTAGAGGAAATAAATGCATGAATTAGTTTTTCAGCATCACTCTGAGACAAGACCTTTCTAATTTTAGAGATATTGCGTAAATGCAAAAAAGCAGTCCTACATATTTGTTTAATATGTGCATTGAATGACATATCCTGATCAAAAATGACTCCAACATTTCTCACAGTATTACTAGAGGTCAGGGTAATGCCATCCAGAGTAAGGATCTGGTTAGACACCATGTTTCTAAGATTTGTGGGGCCAAGTACAATAACTTCAGTTTTATCTGAGTTTAAAAGCAGGAAATTAGAGGTCATCCATGTCTTTATGTCTGTAAGACAATCCTGCAGTTTAGCTAATTGGTGTGTGTCCTCTGGCTTCATGGATAGATAAAGCTGGGTATCATCTGCGTAACAATGAAAATTTAAGCAATGCCGTCTAATAATACTGCCATGTATAAAGTGAATAAAATTGGTCCTAGCACAGAACCTTGTGGAACTCCATAATTAACCTTAGTCTGTGAAGAAGATTCCCCATTTACATGAACAAATTGTAATCTATTAGATAAATATGATTCAAACCACCGCAGCGCCTTTAATATCTATGGCATGTTCTAATCTCTGTAATAAAATTTTATGGTCAACAGTATCAAAAGCAGCACTGAGGTCTAACAGGACAAGCACAGAGATGAGTCCACTGTCTGAGGCCATAAGAAGATCATTTGTAACCTTCACTAATGCTGTTTCTGTACTATGATGAATTCTAAAACCTGACTGAAACTCTTCAAATAGACCATTCCTCTGCAGATGATCAGTTAGCTGTTTTACAACTACCCTTTCAAGAATTTTTGAGAGAAAAGGAAGGTTGGAGATTGGCCTATAATTAGCTAAGATAGCTGGGTCAAGTGATGGCTTTTTAAGTAATGGTTTAATTACTGCCACCTTAAAAGCCTGTGGTACATAGCCAACTAATAAAGATAGATTGATCATATTTAAGATCGAAGCATTAAATAATGGTAGGGCTTCCTTGAGCAGCCTGGTAGGAATGGGGTCTAATAGACATGTTGATGGTTTGGATGAAGTAACTAATGAAAATAACTCAGACAGAACAATCTGAGAGAAAGAGTCTAGTTTATAAAAAGTTTATAACCAGATTTGAACAACGATATCACTTTGGCTATTTTCATTTGTCATATAGGTTAGAGATTTAGCAATACAATCAATGATATTTTTTATCAAAAACATATCAAAATTTAATCAGTCAATTTTTTTCCCCTTTTAATTTATGAACTATGTCAGTTATGTCAGTTTCATCTGTTTCTTTAATAAGCATTGACTCCAAAATTACTTGAAGCCTTAACTAACTCACTGCAGAGTACTGACATCTACTGGTTAAATAATGTCAAATAATGTGTAGCAAGACTTGCTATGATATGACGAACAGGAATTTCTGTGGATATATGACAACAAAAAAACATGACAAAAATTCTATTGAATAAAATATAATGAAATTATTGTGGTTGTGCTGAGCAGGTAGCTCAGTGGGACGGTTAGTTGGGCTATTAATGAACCGACCTGGGTTTCATTCCTGGTCTTGCTGTCCGTCTGTGACACTTTGTTTGCATTATGGGAATGTTCCTGTACTCGCTCACTCGTCATAATCCTGCCTGAAGCTGCGCCGCCATTGACAGTGTTCCAGAAATGCTCAGTTCCATTGAGGTCGTGTGCTGTGGGACTGAAATATGGAGCATAAAACTATGCGGTTTCCAGAGGCGTTTGCCTGGATGCAGCAATAAGAAAACATCAGATCTGCATCAGTGCGTCTGAGGAAAACAGAAGCAGACATTTGGAGTAAAAAGGGAAACTTGACGTCACCTGTTGTGTGGGCTGCTGAAGAGGAGGTACTGTTGGCCCACCACCACCAGAGGGCACCCTGCCTGGAGTGCGGGCTCCAGGCACCAGAGGGCGCTGCCGCCTCACAGGAGCAGCCGGGGTGACAGCTGACACTCATCACCTGTGACAGCTGTCACCACTCATCTGATCTGCATCGGTATATCAGCAAGACGTCATCTCCACCTCTTTGCCGAGATATCGTTCTACCTGAAAGGTAATATCCTCAGCCTGACTGCTTGATAGAAAGCCTTTTTGTTGTGATTTTTGTGAGTGATAACAGACTTTTTCTCCAACGAGAGGTGGAGGTAGCTTCCCTGCCGTGCAGATTGCTGGGTGCAGACGCACCCACGTTTAATTGTGTTTTTGTTCCTCGCCAGCAGTACCAGGTCCGACACGCGGAGGCAGTGGCCACCTGGGAGTTCGGGACTTGGCGGCTCCAGTATTCCCGGGGTCTGGTGGCGGAGGAAATCGTGTGGTTCCGGTTCTGCTTTGGACAGGCATCTCCTATCTTCGAGCCTGCCCACACGACACCTTGTAATTTGACCTTTGATCTATTGTGGAATCTGTTGTGTTTGTTGTGCACGTTCGCAACAGTAAAGTGTTGTTATTTGACCTATTCTATTGTCCGTTCATTTGCGCCCCCTGTTGTGGGTCCGTGTACTTACACTTTCCCAACAGTCACCATTAATGCTTCCTGCCTTAACATTGTTGACGAGCTAAACTCTAGTTATTGATGTGCTGATTGTACAATAAAATCATCATCTGAGAATGTGTCCAACTCACACCTGCTTCAAACAAGCAAACAAAACAAGGACAACCTCTGTGGTCAACGGTAACACTTATTTTAGGTTGTAATTTTCTAAACCCACTTATTCCAGTTAAGGGTCATGAGGGGCTTTCCCAGCAGTCACTGGGTGAGAGGCAGAGTACATCCTGGACAAGCAGCCACTTGATCATAGAGCCGACGCACACTGACAGATCAGATTAATATGTAAGTACTGAATCAATCAGACAGGCGTTCCACAAGGGTTTGTCATGGGACCTTTCTCCTTTAAATATAGACTAATGTAGTTGGTGTGTTTCTGAGGGTCTGATCTTACCTTTGATATGTTCCATTTATGCAATTAGATTTGCACACAGAGACCTGAAAATTTTGTGTGAGGTGACACCATGCAGAGGTTTGGTGGGTTCGAGGGTGTCTGTCTGAACTCCTGAACTGGTCGCATGACCTCCTCCAACCCCACACAAATGTGAGCTAAAAATCGAGTGCAAGCTGTGGGTTATTCTCTCATTAGTTCACTGGCAAGCCAGCAGATAAAAAGACCCGAGTCAATTTGCTCTATATTTTGAGTAGCTCATGAAATCAGTCTTCAAGCAATGTAAAGAATGTAGCACAGTTTAATTAATCTGTCTTGAGCAGCCTGTCCTCAAAATATGTGCTAGCGTGCATGAAGGAGAGGAGTGAGGGAAGCCACCAAGATACAATGACAACTCTGAGACGAGTGAAGGAAGCCGTCAAGCAACTGACAGGTCTGAAGGAGCTGCATGTTCCTGTGGCTGTGCGATTGGACAGACTGCAACTTTTGCATGTTGTTTCCTCAGTCACAGTCGGATGTCATGGAGCAGAGGTGTTAGTTGGTGTCTTTAAATCATGTGTTAGGTCGGGGTTGGAGCGGTGAGCTCTCCCTCCGATCCCGTAAATGGGCGCTGTAATGACTGGTAGCACACACATGAATGTTAAACGCTGGATTTTCAGCAAGCATCACAGCCTGGAATTGATGTGCAGAATTGGGTACGGGTCATGTTTTAAACCTTAACATCACTGCGAGCGGATCCCAGCAGTCGACTGCTGATTGGTTCTGACATCAGGAAGATGAAGATCTACATGTTATCCATCATCACTAATGCCAGAGTAGCACCATGCAGCCTGGCACGTTTTATGTCTTTGACTCCTCCGTCCACAGCACGTCATTGGGTGCAGCTCGCTCGTGACGCTGCGAGTGCGCCTGTGTGTATGACAGCGTAACCTATCACTCTAAAATATTGATGCCGACTGGGATTTGGATTGTTACAAATCACGACTATTATTAATAGCTACTGATCTGACATGCTAAAAACACGTTAATGAGCACGCTGTCGCTGCCACACTTTCCAAAACAACATGGCCGCAGCAGAAGGCGCCGCAGCTGCTGCAGCTTATAGGGTTTTAATTTCAGTCTCAGTGGGAGTAAGCGACGCCTTCAGGGGCAGAGGAAGAAATTGAATCAGATCTGATGGCCTCCTGTGAGAGGTTTACAATAACACAACATCATACACCACGAGAACTCGCAGCGCAATACAGTGCAAAGCCTCATGGGAAAACATGGAGTCAGAGATCATGAAACTCCACCAACACACTCCCACATTCAGGTTATCAAATGATGCAAGGCGGCCCACCTGCTCGCCATCCAGGTTTATGACAAAAGACTCAGAAGGTACAGAGCTGAGGAGAAGAACACACCTGATCCACGTTTTACATGCGCTTGTCATCTTGTGACAGACACACGCACACACAGACACACGCACACACGCAATCAGAGTGGGGAAGCAGCAGACATGAATGTCTCTAATCACAGCCTCTAAAGCTTGTCAGTCCTTCAGCGTTATCATAGATGTTACGTTCCCTTGGTACCTTCCCTCACCTGTCTCCATGCATCCTCAGTTTTCAAAGATGGCCAAAAAATGGAAAAAAAAAGGTTTCTTACCTTTTCTTAATTATTGATTTCCATTTAAATTTATATTCAGTTGGAATATTTATAGACCTTAAAAAGGCTTTTGATACAATCAATCATGACATATTAATCAATAAACTTGAACAGTATGGGATTAGGGGGTTGGTGTTGCACTGGGTGAGAAGCTACTTAAGTAACAGAAAACAGTTTGTGAAGTTGGGGGAATATACGTCATCATGCTTGGACAATGCTTGTGGCGTCCCACAGGGGTCAGTATTGGGTCCAAAACTGTTTCTAATTTATATAAATGATATAGTCAATGTTTCCAAAAATATTAAAATTAGTATTATTTGCAGATGACACAAGCATTTTTTGTTCAGGGGGGGATTTGCAGGAGTTACTGAGGAGGATCAGTATAGAAATGGGAAAATTGAAAATATGGTTTGACAGAAACAAATTATCATTAAACTTAAGTAAAACAAAATACATGTTATTTGGCTATTGTAATACAGACATACAGGTTCAGTTACAAGTCGAGGGGGTAGATATTGAAAGGGTACATGAAAATAAGTTTCTGGGGGTGATAATAGATGATAAGATAAACTGGAAGACTCATATAAAACATATACAAAGTAAACTGTCAAGAAGCATTTCAGTTCTAAACAAAGCAAAACATATTCTGGACCACAACTCACTCCGCATTCTTTACTGCTCACTGGTTTTACCATATTTACAGTACTGTGCAGAGGTATGGGGTAATACTTATAAAGGTACAACACAATCACTATCAGTAATGCCGAAAAGAGCTATAAGAATTATTCATAATACTGGCTATAGAGATCATACAAATCCACTATTTTTACAATCCAAATTCCTAAAATTCACAGACTTGGTTCATTTTCAAACAGTACAAATTGTGTATAAAGCAATAAACAATTTACTTCCAGCAAATATTAAAAATATGTTTTTTAACAGATCAGGGGATTGCAGTCTGAGGAGGAAATTTAATTTAAAGCATCAGTGGGCACGAACAACATTAAAAGGTTTCTGTATTTCTGTCTGTGGGGTGAGGATGTGGAACAGATTGGGAGTGGGGCTCAAGCAATGTCCAAGCATGAACCAGTTCAAACAGCGGTACAAAAATATGTTTTTTTTCTAGGTATAGGGAGGAGGAAGGGTAATGAGGGTTAGGGTGTTTTTGTTTTTTGCTTCGGCTTGTAAATATACGAGTATATTAGTATTTTATATGTAAGTAGGTATGTGTAGGTGTATATTTATGTTTGTGTATATATGTGTGTATATGTGTATATATATATATATATGTGTATGTATATATATGCATATGTGTGTGTATATGTGTGTATATATGTATATATATATATATATCAGTTTAAGTGTGTAGGAATCTATGTGTATATGTGGCAAAGGGTATTACTGGTTGTGGGGAAGAAGGGGTAGGGATAAATAAGCTGATGCTTCACCCTACCCCTTTTCGGACATGTTGGGTACACAGTAGGAACTTTTTTGTTGTTGTCTTTACTGATCTATCTTGTAATTGTTGTTGTATCAAATGTTCGAAATAAACAGTTTTCATCATCATCATCATCATGAATTAGATTTTTTTCTTGTATCCTAGACTTGTTGAAAGACAGTTAGCTGTAAAAGTGATGGTTTTGTTGTGTTGTATTCCAGTTGTTGCTGAGAGAAATTGGAGAGCATATATATATATATTTAACTATATGGATTTGAATGGCGTGCGATTACACCAATCTTGCTTGAACCCTCGTGCGCATGCGTGAGTTTTTTCATGCGTCGGTGACGTCATTTCCCTGTGGGCAGGCCTTGAGTGAGATGTGGTTCAGCCCTCTTGGCTGAATTCCTTTGTTTCACACGCTGCTCGAGACGGCGCGCGTTGCTTTATCAAAATTTTTTCTGGACCTGTGAGGAATATCCGAGTGGACACTTCGAGAAATTTAGCTGGTTTTCGGTGAAAAGTTTAACGGCTGATGAGAGATTATGGGGTGTTTCTGTCACTGTAAGGACTTCCCACGGAGCGGGACGTCGCGCAGCGCTTCCAGGCAATGTCGTCGGCCTGTTTTGACCTGAAAACATCCTAATTTAAGGCTTAATTCACCCAGGACGTCGTGAGAGAACAGAGAAGATTCAGAAGAGGCCGGCATGAGGACTTTATGCGGACATTCCACTGTTTAAGGACATTTTGTAATGAAAGACGTGCGCGCAAATTCGCTGAGTCGTTTCCGTGACGACTCGGCGAATCTGTGTGCGCCGCGACAGGAAAAACACCTCTGTGTTGAAAACCATTTGTAAAATTCAGGCGGCTTTTGATGGCTTTCAACAAGTGAGTAACTGAGAAATTGTTTAACAGCTTGGGCATGTTCCAACTTGTCCATTAAGGTTTCAAACGGAGGTGTTTTTCTTGTCGTGACCCCCCGCGGTCGGGTCCGGCCCGACATGCGACTCTGCCCGCACGTTCTTTCATTACAAAATGTCCGTTAACAATGGAATGTCCGAATAAACTCCTTATGCTGACTTCTTCTGAAAGTTCTCTGTTCTCTGATGACTTACTGGGTCAACAGAGCCCGAAATGTGGAAGTTTTCAACTTGAAACAGCGAGACGCTGCCGCCTCGAAACGCAGATCGCCGTCAGGCGCCGTGGACCGTCCTTAAAGCGACACTACCGGACCAAAATCTCTCATCAACCGTTAAAATTTTTACCGAAAACCAGCTGAATTTATCGAATGGTGTCCACTCAGTTCTGCCTTACCGTTTTTGAAAAAAGTTTTATCAAACAAAGCAGCAGTCTCTGAGCCATTCCTAAACAATGAAAAAATCGACGAGAGGGTGGGCGACTTCTCACTCAAAGACTGCCCACAGGCGAATGACGTAACCGACAGGCGTGAAAAAACTCTTGCATGCCCACGAGGGTTCAAGCATGTCTGATGTAATCACACGTGTTTCAAATCCATATGGTTTTTGAAAAAAATAATAAGGTCGGATACTTTTCTAACAGACCTCGTATATATATATATATATATATATATATATATATATATATATATATATATATATATATATATATATATATATATATATATATATATAAATGTTTTATAACAAATTTTGTTCTTTTATTTTTTGCCCTTCTTGGCTGTGTTGGTTGATCTGTAGTTCTGCCACCAGCTTGGGAAAACCCCCTTTAAAAAATATCGACTAACCCTCCAAAGTGGTCGAGAGTGGCTCATTGTCGCTTCATGCTCTATTTTATCCTCCTGAAATCTCCTTTTAGTGGAGCAATTTTCCTGCAGAGGAAAGAAGAGCAGAGTACATCAAACTGTCTGAGCGAGTCTGCACCCAGGGACACCTCATCACGTGCAAAAAGCTATTTCTCCTCCTGAAACTGTGTTTAAAAAAATTAAAAAGCATTGCTGGTTCACACCTGTTTAAGTTATCTTACTGCTCCATTAGCTTTAATTGTCCTGGTTTAAAATTTTATTAACTGTTAGTGATTACAGCAAGTACTTGGTGAGATGCCTGCCCCTGCTGCCTCGGGCAGCTGAGGTGGTTCGGGCATCTGGTAAGGATGCCTCCTGGGTGCCTCCCAAGGGAGGTGTTCCAGGCACGTCCATCTGGGAGGAGACCCTGGGGAAGACCCAGGAGTAGGTGGAGAGATTACATCTCTACACTGGCCTGGGAACACCTCGGAATCCCCCAGTCAGAGGTGGTCATGTGGCATGGGAAAGGGAAGTCTGGGGTCCCCTGCTGGAGCTGTTGCCCCCACGACCTGAACCCGGAAAAGCGGTTGAAGATGAGTGAGTGAGTGACTTGGTGAGATTACCACCACCAGATAACCAGGATTACCTCTGAGGGTAGAACGAATTCTGATATTTGTGATGATGTCATAAGTTGAAATATTAAAGAAAAAATTCAGTAATTTATTCAATATTATATAATATTATACAATTATAGACTTTGATGAGGTATACCCGTGATTATGCGGACCTGGTCAGGATGGAGTTCACCTCGGCCAAGGTGAACCCCATCCTGACCAGGTCCGCATAATCACGGGTACACCAAAATCAAAAGTCTATAAGTGCTTTATTATATGGTAAACACGAAAATTGGGAGTTTGTCAAACATACTAAAACTGAAAAATCAATCTCAAGTTTCAACTCTTTCTTATTACTGTCATACTGCACCAACTGACATCCCATTGATCGACTGGAGATGTCTGTTAAGTCCGTGATGAAGAGTCATCAGGCTTGTTTTCTTATAAAGTTCGCCATTCACCTGTCTAGCGTCCGCATAAAATGGACCGAGTACTCCATCAAGCATCTGTCTGTCATAAGTTTCAAAGTTGGGCGCATGTCCCTTTTCAGTGACGTACTTGCGAAACAGGTTGGCTGCTTACTGTGTATTTCTGCGGGTGTTCTTCCCATCTTTTTTGTGTAAAATGTGTAAAAAAGTCAGCGTCGCTAACAAACGCAAACCTGTCTTCTGCCATCTTGTCAACAAACTGACAGCCAAAGTAGGCGTTGTATCGCATTATCTGATTGGTTGTTATCGATAGAAGGCGTCGCTCGATTAGTTAGCGCTACGAGGGCATGCGAGGTGTACTCGTTTTGCACACATGGTCTACTCAGCTTCACCAGCGGTCAACTCAGCATGTGGTACAGCTCAGAAAGTGGCGAATGGGCCGATCAGAAGTTGGCAAAATCCCACACCATATAATAAATGATAGTATATTATATAATATATTAATTATATATTCAATGTTCAATTCAGTATTTCTGGAGTGATCCCAGATTATTTGGTTCTTCCAAACAGATGCTGGATCAGTTGTTGCAGCAACACATGCAGAACGGCAGCTTCATTCAAATTAAAACCCAAGAACAAAATGACACAATTTGAAAATGAATTACAGAATATCAGATGGGGCAGTGTTATGGAAATTCATGATGAAAACACTTACAGATTTGATGCATAAATATAGTCAGTCATTGAGACACCCACAGTGTTGTAGGGCTTCGCCATGGCTCAACAAAAATAGTTTCCAACTAATGAAGAAAAGCAATCTTGCGCGCAAACACTCATTAGTCACAAAATATACAGACAACCTTATTCTTAAAGGATTCAGAAATAAAGTAACTCAGAAGTTGCCTACTGGAAAAAAGTGTTACTTTATGCAATTAATTGGTAATTCTGAAGAGAAAAGCTCAGGGTGAAAGACTTTCACATTTTGACTAATGGAGCTCCTAACTCAAAAAACCTTGTGGAAGGGTTAGTAATGAATTGGAAATTGCTAATGAACTGAATACATTTTTCATCAAATCAGTTGAGTAACTGGCAGCAAATTTTCAGCCAGTTAAGATAGAAGACATACTGAGAGAGCTGTCAATGTCTCTTTCACATTAAAGAGGCAAATCAAAATGAAATCTGTAAAGTTATAATGCAGTTAAGGCATTCCAAGGCTGAGGATCATTTTGGGTTGGATGCCTTATTTATTAAGAAGTACAGTTCTTGTCTCGTGAATTCATCTATCAGAGCTGATGAATTTCATAAGTGGATGGCAGCCTCCTGGGGAAAATTACCCTCCGGACTCAGTCTGTACAATTGATGTTCTCCAAGGAACATTCTGAAACCATCAGCTTTCACGTATTTAATAACATTACTCACTTGGCTATTTTGTGGCACCCCTGGCTTAGGGCAGGTTATTTCCTGGGGTCCTAGCTGTGGTAACACATACATGGTTAGGGGTAATGATCTTTCAGAGTCCTCCAATCCAGATCTCTCTGGGGTTACTCCTTGTTACCATGATCTAGTAAATTTATTCGGCAAAGCCAAGGCTAAATTTTTACCAACTCATTGGAGTTATCATTGTCAGGATGGGCGGCTGCCTGGCACCCGGAGTGGCTGGACCTGCGATGCAAACTCCCAGATAAGGCTTTGGTGGAAGATAAATCATGGTTTTTATTCCAGGCTTGGTTTTGATTAGGCAGAGATGCAGTCATGAACGAGCAGGGGTCAGAGGCACGAGCAAACACCGACATCTGGGATGAGGCAAGAGGCATGGTCGAAGAATACAGAGCAAGATTCGGAACACGGCAAGACAAAAATCAGGACTGTGAAAGGTCCTGGAAAGTGTACAAGACAACAATCTGGCAGGGAAGTGAAGGACTGTGAGGTTTTAAATACAGGTGGGTTAATCAGTTTGTGATATGAGGAACAGGTGGTGTTAACGAGGTGCACAAGGAGAAGGCTCTAGAAAGGGGGCATGGCTTCTGGACAAAGAGTATAGATGGGGCAAGCGTGTGAGGACGGGAGTGCACAAAGTGGAGTGATGTAATAGACAAAGACACATGAGCAGCAAGAGTGGGAGTTGAATGAAAACACAAAGCAGACAGAAACAAGGTGAGAGACAAAGACATTGGACAGGTGCAGTGGAGTGAGAACATAATAAGAGGGGCATGAGGGAAACAGAAAATTAGAAAAAAACAGAACCTGAAGGCAGAATACAATATTACTAGGAATTGAAATAAACAGAGCATGAACATGAGGACAGACAGAAAAGAAACACAAGGACAAAACTAAGCTAGAGCAGACTAAGAAAACAGAGTGGCTAAACAAACTATAAATGAAACAAAGACTCAGTAATTAATAAAACCCAACACTAAAGCACAATAGATAATATAACAAATGAGAACAAAACAATGAAAACATGAACTGGCTGAACAAACAAGAACGGAACAGGACAATGGCTAAAGTATGAAAGTACCAAAAAACAAAGTAACAAAGCAAAACTAGAACAGAGAATAACCATATCATGAAAATAACAATTAATAAAACAAGGGTGGGGCAGATAGAGATGAACCAAATAAAGAGGAAAAATACAGATTAAAGCCTGGAACAATCATTGTGCCATAGATCCTCTATGTAAGGGTATTTTAGCATTGTGTTATATTTTTAAAACTTATTTTTATTTTTAAGAGTGTAAACAACCTTGCTCCAGAAATACTTTGTCAGCTGGTAAACAAACAAACCATTGAAATAAGACAGAGGGATGCAAGAAGCAGTAACTGTCTAACAGCCAAAAGCAGAACAACATTTGGACAGTCACCTTTCTCAGTAATACAGTTGTATGTAAATGTTTGGGCACCCCTGATGATTTCCATGATTTTCCTTTATAAATCATTAGTTGTTTGGTTCAGCAATTTCAGTTAAACATATCATATAGCAGACAAACACACTGATATTTGAGAAGTGAAATGAAGTTTATAGGATTTACAGAAAGTGTGCAATAATTCTTTAAACAAAATTAGGCAGGTACATAAATTTGGACACCCCAACAGAAAAAATACATCAATATTTAGTAGATCCTCCTTTTGCAGAAATAATATAAACATAATGAATGTTTATGAGTTCAATGGTATGAATATTTCATGAGGTGAAAGCTGGAACATATCATTCAACGAAGCGAAGCTGATATGAATGGTATGTTCCAGCTTACAGTGATGCTGTACACTGACTTCGGACTTCCATAAAAAAAAAAGACTTTGTGTAGTTCCTCAGTCCAGCCAAAAATGACATCAGCATTTCATGTTAGCAGCTCTTCATGCATCCAGACGGCTTACAGCGGAGTGGATTTTGTGTGTGTGTGTGTGTAGCAGCGTCAGTTAACTCAATCAAATCATCATGTCGCTGTCCCGCGCGCGCGCACACGCAACCGGCTCCGTCGAGCTGTGTACCTCCTCAGTGCAGCGAAAAAAAAAAGTCATGTCAGAAGTGAGTCCAGGTTTTCTATCTCTCTTCTTGCTAACAGACAGCACAGTGGATTTGTTTTGTGTGTGTGTGTGTGTGTGTATCTTACAAGAATTAGCAGTGTCAGTTAGCTCAAACGATGTCTCAGGAGAGTCGTGTCCCCCGCGCACACACACATGCAACCTGGTCGGCGCTTGCATGTGCGTGAACAACAGAAATAAGACTGTATACGTCCTCAGTGCAGCGGAAAAAAAAAAAAACAAGTCAGAAATGAGTCCAGCTTTTGTTCTTTGTTCCTGCTAACAACCTCCAGGCAGCACAGTGGATTGGTTTTGTGTATGCGCGCATGCGCATGCAGATGTGTGGGTGCGCGCATGTGCGTGCATGAGCATGCGTGGGTGTGCGACGTGCATGTGCATGAGTATGCGCACATGTGTATGTGATCACATGTGCGCACATGCATGAGGACCTGCGCGCTTGCGTGTGTGTGTGTGAGGGCGCGCATGCACATGAGAGTGCAATGGTACCAAACGTGAGAGTTCAACCAAATTTGAACTCTAAATGGAACCAAGCCACACTCTGAATGCAATGCAACACAAATGGGATGAATTAATCCATGTCATGTGACATGTGACAAGCACCAATCAAATGACAAGGATCCACTCAGCCGTTATATAACAGCCTCTATACGCTTCCTATAGCTTCCAATAAGAGTCTGGATTCTGGTTGAAGGTATTTTGGACCATTCTTCTTTACAAAACAGTTCAGGTTTGTTGATTTCTAAGCATGGACAGCCTGCTTAAAATCACATCACAGATTTTCAATAATATTCAGGTCTGGGGACTGAGATGGCCATTCCAGAACATTGTACTTGTTCCACTGCATAGATGCCTTAGTAGATTTTGAGCAGTGTTCAGGGTTGTTGTCTTGTTGAAAGATCTAGCCCCGGCGCAACTTCAACTTTGTCACTGATTCTTGAACACTGTTCTCAAGAATCTGCTGATATTGACAGGAATCCATGTGACCCTTAACTTCAACAAGATTCCCAGTACCTGCACTGGCCACACAGCCACACAGCATTATGGAACCACCTCCAAACTTTACTGTAGGTAGCAAGTATTTTTCTTAGAATACTGTGTTCTTTTTCAGCCATGCATACTGCCCCTTGTTATGTCCACATAACTTAATTTTAGTTTCATCAGTTCACAGCACCTTATTCCAAAATGAAGCTGGCTTGTCCAAATGTACTTTAGCATACCTCAAGCGACTCTGTTTGTGGCATGTACACAGAAAAGGCTTCCTCTGCATTACAACATCTCCTTGTGTAAAGTGCACTGTATAGTTGAATGATGCACAGAGACACTATATGCAGCAAGATCATGTTGTAGGTCTTTGGAGCAGGTCTGTGGGTTGACTATGACTGTTCTCACCTTCCTTCACTGCAGCTTATCTGAGATTTTTCTATCCTTCCCCTAAATCATGATGTTGAACAATCTTTGTTTTCCGGTCATTTGAGAGTTGTTTAGAGGCTGCCATGTTGCCACTCACTAGAATAGATGCAAAGAGGGGAAACATTTGCAAATGACCACCTTAAATACCCTTTCTCATGATTGGATTCACCTGTGTAAGGAGGTCAAGGGTTATGAAATTTGGGGTTCCACAGGGGTCTGTCTTAGGCCCCCTTCTTTTCTCCCTTTATGTAGCACACGTTGTTTGATCAAACTTTTTTCTAAACCTGTGAGACACATCGAAGTGGACACGGTTCGAAAAATTAAGCTGGTTTTCAGTGAAAATTTTAACGGCTGATGAGAGATTTTGAGGTGATTCTGTCGCTTTAAGGACTTCCCACGGTGCGAGACGTCGCTCAGCGCTCTCAGCCGCCATCGTCAGCCTGTTCAAGCTGAAAACCTCCACATTTCAGGCTCTATTGATCCAGGACGTCGTGAGAGAACAGAGAAGTTTCAGAAGAAGTCGGTTTCAGCATTTTATCCGGATATTCCACTGTTAAAGGAGATTTTTTTAATGAAAGACGTGCGGACGGGTCCGCGCGTCGGGACGCAGCCGACGCGGTGCGGCGGCACAGGAAAAACACCTCCGTGTTGATAACCATTTGTAAAATCCAGGCGGCTTTTGATGGCTTTCAGTGGAGTGAGTATATGAGAAATTAGCCACCAGTAGAGGCAAGCCTCTACTGGTGGTTGGCTCTCACTGCGGTATTGTATCACTTCCTGTTCCGGAGCACAGCGGTGTTTTTCTGTATCTGTTAGCTGTTTAATCTGCGCAGTTAGATTGATCTAGTTATCTAGATTACGATTTGTTTCCCAGTGTAATCTTTACGTGCCTTAACTAAAGCACTCCTTCTGCTGAATCACCTCTAAATTATTTACACATTATTCACTTTGCGTGTTTTTAGGAATCCGCTAGCTTAGCGTAGCTACTAGCTCTTAGCCGATTTAGCATGGCGGCTTCTCCTGTCTCTCCCACACTTTTCTGCTCTGGGTGTGAAATGTTTAGTTATTCCTCGGCCTCCTTTAGCAGTAACGGTACTTGTAATAAGTGTAGCTTATTCGTAGCTTTGGAGGCCAGGCTGGGCGAATTGGAGACTCAGCTCCGCACCGTGGAAAATTCTACAGTTAGCCAGGCCCCTGTAGTTGGTGCGGACCAAGGTAGCTTAGTCGCCGTTAGTTCCTCCCTGGCAGATCCCGAGCAGCCGGGAAAGCAGGCTGACTGGGTGACTGTGAGGAGGAAGCGTAGCCCTAAACAGAAGCCCTGTGTACACCGCCAACCCGTTCACATCTCTAACCGTTTTTCCCCACTCGACGACACACCCGCCGAGGATCAAACTCTGGTTATTGGCGACTCTGTTTTGCGAAATGTGAAGTTAGCGACACCAGCAACCATAGTCAATTGTCTTCCGGGGGCCAGAGCAGGCGACATTGAAGGAAATTTGAAACTGCTGGCTAAGGCTAAGCGTAAATTTGGTAAGATTGTAATTCACGTCGGCAGTAATGACACCCGGTTACGCCAATCGGAGGTCACTAAAATTAACATTAAATCGGTGTGTAACTTTGCAAAAACAATGTCGGACTCTGTAGTTTTCTCTGGGCCCCTCCCCAATCAGACCGGGAGTGACATGTTTAGCCGCATGTTCTCCTTGAATTGCTGGCTGTCTGAGTGGTGTCCAAAAAATGAGGTGGGCTTCATAGATAATTGGCAAAGCTTCTGGGGAAAACCTGGTCTTGTTAGGAGAGACGGCATCCATCCCACTTTGGATGGAGCAGCTCTCATTTCTAGAAATCTGGCCAATTTTCTTAAATCCTCCAAACCGTGACTATCCAGGGTTGGGACCAGGAAGCAGAGTTGTAGTCTTACACACCTCTCTGCAGCTTCTCTCCCCCTGCCATCCCCTCATTACCCCATCCCCATAGAGACGGTGCCTGCTCCCAGACTACCAATAACCAGCAAAAATCTATTTAAGCATAAAAATTCAAAAAGAAAAAATAATATAGCACCTTCAACTGCACCACAGACTAAAACAGTTAAATGTGGTCTATTAAACATTAGGTCTCTCTCTTCTAAGTCCCTGTTGGTAAATGATATAATAATTGATCAACATATTGATTTATTCTGCCTTACAGAAACCTGGTTACAGCAGGATGAATATGTTAGTTTAAATGAGTCAACACCCCCGAGTCACACTAACTGTCAGAATGCTCGTAGCACGGGCCGGGGCAGAGGATTAGCAGCAATCTTCCATTCCAGCTTATTAATTAATCAAAAACCCAAACATTTACATTTACTCTGATGGACTACCCAGCACTGGGGAATAAGTTTCATTACACTAGAAGTCTTTCAGAAAGCGCTGTAACTAGGTTTAAGGATATGATTCCTTCTTTATGTTCTCTAATGCCATATACCAACACAGTGCAGAGTAGCTACCTAAACTCTGTAAGTGAGATAGAGTATCTCATCAATAGTTTTGGCTCAATAGTATAGAGCCTTCAGCTTTCAATCAATCAATCAATTTTTTTATATAGCGCCAAATCACAACAAACAGTTGCCCCAAGGTGCTTTATATTGTAAGGCAAGGCCATACAATAATTATGTAAAACCCCAACGGTCAAAACGACCCCCTGTGAGCAAGCACTTGGCTACAGTGGGAAGGAAAAACTCCCTTTTAACAGGAAGAAACCTCCAGCAGAACCAGGCTCAGGGAGGGGCAGTCTTCTGCTGGGACTGGTTGGGGCTGAGGGAGAGAACCAGGAAAAAGACATGCTGTGGAGGGGAGCAGAGATCGATCACTAATGATTAAATGCAGAGTGGTGCATACAGAGCAAAAAGAGAAAGAAACAGTGCATCATGGGAACCCCCCAGCAGTCTACGTCTATAGCAGCATAACTAAGGGATGGTTCAGGGTCACCTGATCCAGCCCTAACTATAAGCTTTAGCAAAAAGGAAAGTTTTAAGCCTAATCTTAAAAGTAGAGAGGGTGTCTGTCTCCCTGATCTGAATTGGGAGCTGGTTCCACAGGAGAGGAGCCTGAAAGCTGAAGGCTCTGCCTCCCATTCTACTCTTACAAACCCTAGGAACTACAAGTAAGCCTGCAGTCTGAGAGCGAAGCGCTCTATTGAGGTGATATGGTACTACGAGGTCCCTAAGATAAGATGGGACCTGATTATTCAAAACCTTGTAAGTAAGAAGAAGAATTTTAAATTCTATTCTAGAATTAACAGGAAGCCAATGAAGAGAGGCCAATATGGGTGAGATATGCTCTCTCCTTCCAGTCCCCGTCAGTACTCTAGCTGCAGCATTTTGAATTAACTGAAGGCTTTTTAGGGAACTTTTAGGACAACCTGATAATAATGAATTACAATAGTCCAGCCTAGAGGAAATAAATGCATGAATTAGTTTTTCAGCATCACTCTGAGACAAGACCTTTCTAATTTTAGAGATATTGCGTAAATGCAAAAAAGCAGTCCTACATATTTGTTTAATATGCGCTTTGAATGACATATCCTGATCAAAAATGACTCCAAGATTTCTCACAGTATTACTAGAGGTCAGGGTAATGCCATCCAGAGTAAGGATCTGGTTAGACACCATGTTTCTAAGATTTGTGGGGCCAAGTACAATAACTTCAGTTTTATCTGAGTTTAAAAGCAGGAAATTAGAGGTCATCCATGTCTTTATGTCTGTAAGACAATCCTGCAGTTTAGCTAATTGGTGTGTGTCCTCTGGCTTCATGGATAGATAAAGCTGGGTATCATCTGCGTAACAATGAAAATTTAAGCAATACCGTCTAATAATACTGCCTAAGGGAAGCATATATAAAGTGAATAAAATTGGTCCTAGCACAGAACCTTGTGGAACTCCATAATTAACTTTAGTCTGTGAAGAAGATTCCCTATTTACATGAACAAATTGTAATCTATTAGAAAATGAAAAATAACTCAGACAGAACAATCGGAGAGAAAGAGTCTAACCAAATACCGGCATCACTGAAAGCAGCCAAAGATAACGATACGTCTTTGGGATGGTTATGAGTAATTTTTTCTCTAATAGTTAAAATTTTGTTAGCAAAGAAAGTCATGAAGTCATTACTAGTTAAAGTTAATGGAATACTCTGCTCAATAGAGCTCTGACTCTTTGTCAGCCTGGCTACAGTGCTGAAAAGAAACCTGGGGTTGTTCTTATTTTCTTCAATTAGTGATGAGTAGAAAGATGTCCTAGCTTTACGGAGGGCTTTTTTATAGAGCAACAGACTCTTTTTCCAGGCTAAGTGAAGATCTTCTAAATTAGTGAGACGCCATTTCCTCTCCAACTTACGGGTTATCTGCTTTAAGCTACGAGTTTGTGAGTTATACCACGGAGTCAGACACTTCTGATTTAAAGCTCTCTTTTTCAGAGGAGCTACAGCATCCAAAGTTGTCTTCAATGAGGATGTAAAACTATTGACGAGATACTCTATCTCCCTTACAGAGTTTAGGTAGCTACTCTGCACTGTGTTGTTATATGGCATTAGAGAACATAAAGAAGGAATCATATCCTTAAACCTAGTTACAGTGCTTTCTGAAAGACTTCTAGTGTAATGAAACTTATTCCCTACTGCTGGGTAGTCCATCAGAGTAAATGTAAATGTTATTAAGAAATGATCAGACAGAAGGGAGTTTTCAGGGAATACTGTTAAGTCTTCTATTTCCATACCATAAGTCAGAACAAGATCTAAGATATGATTAAAGTGGTGGGTGGACTCATTTACTTTTTGAGCAAAGCCAATAGAGTCTAATAATAGATTAAATGCAGTGTTGAGGCTGTCATTCTCAGCATCTGTGTGGATGTTAAAATCGCCCACTATAATTATCTTATCTGAGCTAAGCGCTAAGTCAGACAAAAGGTCTGAAAATTCACAGAGAAACTCACAGTAACGACCAGGTGGACGATAGATAATAACAAATAAAACTGGTTTTTGGGACTTCCAATTTGGATGGACAAGACTAAGAGACAAGCTTTCAAATGAATTAAAGCTCTGTCTGGGTTTTTGATTAATTAATAAGCTGGAATGGAAGATTGCTGCTAATCCTCCGCCCCGGCCCGTGCTACGAGCATTCTGACAGTTAGTGTGACTCGGGGGTGTTGACTCATTTAAACTAACATATTCATCCTGCTGTAACCAGGTTTCTGTTAGGCAGAATAAATCAATATGTTGATCAATTATTATATCATTTACCAACAGGGACTTAGAAGAGAGAGACCTAATGTTTAATAGACCACATTTAACTGTTTTAGTCTGTAGTGCAGTTGAAGGTGCTATATTATTTTTTCTTTTTGAATTTTTATGCTTAAATAGATTTTTGCTGGTTATTGGTAGTCTGGGAGCAGGCACCGTCTCTACGGGGATGGGGTAATGAGGGGATGGCAGGGGGAGAGAAGCTGCAGAGAGGTGTGTAAGACTACAACTCTGCTTCCTGGTCCCAACCCTAGATTGTCACGGTTTGGAGGATTTAAGAAAATTGGCCAGATTTCTAGAAATGAGAGCTGCTCCATCCAAAGTGGGATGGATGCCGTCTCTCCTAACAAGACCAGGTTTTCCCCAGAAGCTTTGCCAATTATCTATGAAGCCCACCTCATTTTTTGGACACCACTCAGACAGCCAGCAATTCAAGGAGAACATGCGGCTAAACATGTCACTCCCGGTCCGATTGGGGAGGGGCCCAGAGAAAACTATAGAGTCCGACATTGTTTTTGCAAAGTTACACACCGATTTAATGTTAATTTTAGTGACCTCCGATTGGCGTAACCGGGTGTCATTACTGCCGACGTGAATTACAATCTTACCAAATTTACGCTTAGCCTTAGCCAGCAGTTTCAAATTTCCTTCAATGTCGCCTGCTCTGGCCCCCGGAAGACAATTGACTATGGTTGCTGGTGTCGCTAACT
The DNA here is from genome assembly GCF_902500255.1 of Thalassophryne amazonica. Taxonomy (NCBI): domain Eukaryota; kingdom Metazoa; phylum Chordata; class Actinopteri; order Batrachoidiformes; family Batrachoididae; genus Thalassophryne; species Thalassophryne amazonica. The sequence continues at coordinate 11,585,382 of NC_047114.1, forward strand.
TCACATTTCTCAAAACAGAGTCGCCAATAACCAGAGTTTGATCCTCGGCGGGTGTGTCGTCGAGTGGGGAAAAACGGTTAGAGATGTGAACGGGTTGGCGGTGTACACGGGGCTTCTGTTTAGGGCTACGCTTCCTCCTCACAGTCACCCAGTCAGCCTGCTTTCCCGGCTGCTCGGGATCTGCCAGGGAGGAACTAACGGCGACTAAGCTACCTTGGTCCGCACCAACTACAGGGGCCTGGCTAACTGTAGAATTTTCCACGGTGCGGAGCCGAGTCTCCAATTCGCCCAGCCTGGCCTCCAAAGCTACGAATAAGCTACACTTATTACAAGTACCGTTACTGCTAAAGGAGGCCGAGGAATAACTAAACATTTCACACCCAGAGCAGAAAAGTGCGGGAGAGACAGGAGAAGCCGCCATGCTAAATCGGCTAAGAGCTAGTAGCTACGCTAAGCTAGCGGATTCCTAAAAACACGCAAAGTGAATAATGTGTAAATAATTTAGAGGTGATTCAGCAGAAGGAGTGCTTTAGTTAAGGCACGTAAAGATTACACTGGGAAACAAATCGTAATCTAGATAACTAGATCAATCTAACTGCGCAGATTAAACAGCTAACAGATACAGAAAAACACCGCTGTGCTCCGGAACAGGAAGTGATACAATACCGCAGTGAGAGCCAACCACCAGTAGAGGCAAGCAAGAGCAAGAAGTCAGAGTATCAGAGTCAGGCTTCTCTCCTGTGGAACCAGCTCCCAGTTCAGATCAGGGAGACAGACACCCTCTCTACTTTTAAGATTAGGCTTAAAACTTTCCTTTTTGCTAAAGCTTATAGTTAGGGCTGGATCAGGTGACCCTGAACCATCCCTTAGTTATGCTGCTATAGACGTAGACTGCTGGGGGGTTCCCATGATGCACTGTTTCTTTCTCTTTTTGCTCTGTATGCACCACTCTGCATTTAATCATTAGTGATCGATCTCTGCTCCCCTCCACAGCATGTCTTTTTCCTGGTTCTCTCCCTCAGCCCCAACCAGTCCCAGCAGAAGACTGCCCCTCCCTGAGCCTGGTTCTGCTGGAGGTTTCTTCCTGTTAAAAGGGAGTTTTTCCTTCCCACTGTAGCCAAGTGCTTGCTCACAGGGGGTCGTTTTGACCGTTGGGGTTTTACATAATTATTGTATGGCCTTGCCTTACAATATAAAGCGCCTTGGGGCAACTGTTTGTTGTGATTTGGCGCTATATAAAAAAATTGATTGATTGATTGATTGATTGATATTGCGGCGTTTTGGGATTACCTTTCACTGCTGTGCAGATGATACTCAGTTATGAGGTCTATTAGAAAAGTATCCGACCTTATTAGTTTTTTCAAAAACCATATGGATTTGAATCACGTGTGATTGCGTCAGACAAGTTTGAACCCTCGTGTGCATGCGTGGGTTTTTCCACGCCTGTCGGTTGTGTCATTCGCTTGTGAGCAGGCTTTGAGTGAGGAGTGGTCCACCCCTTCGGCGGATTTTCATTGTCAGGAAATGGCGGAATGATTTGGGCTTTTTTTCCATCAGAATATTTTCAGAAACTGTTAGAGACTGGCAGCTGGAAACCATTAGAAAAATTTATCTGGCTTTCGGTGAAAATTTTACGGACTTCACAGAGAATAAGGACTGTTACTACAGCTTTAAGGACGGCTTTAAGGACGCTCGGCGCGCCGCGCTCCATGCCGCCATCGAGAGCCACAAACCACCGGATCATTTCTAAACGGATGGCTCTGTGGAGCCGGGACCGTCGTGTGCACTTTCTCTGGTTATCACAAGAGCTGGACATCAACCATTTTCCGGCAGATTTCACTTTTAACAAGAGATATTGTCATGGAAAGCCGAGCGGAGGCTTCACGCATCACGACCGATTTGCTGATGGAGCGAGACAAAGGAACACCTCCATTTTGGTCTCACAAGGACGGCTTTGAGATGGCGTTCAGACAGCTGTCGGTGGTTTTTCCATCGAGTGATTATCCGAGAAATTGTGGATGTGCCTGGACATGCCAGAACATGTCCCGTGAGGCTTCATCACGGCGTTGCTGTGCGCCATGCGGCACCGCCGCGACGCGTGAAGCCTCCGCTCCTCTTTCCATGACAAAAACTCCTGTAACAGTGGAATGTGCCGTTCATTTCCAAACTGGACGCTGTGTTTTATCCGGGACGTCGTCTGACTAGCACAGGAATTGTGAAAAGACGTGGACATCAGCACTTTTTCGGCACATTGAGACAGACGTGCAGAGGAATTCCGTGCCTCGCGGCGATGCCGCATGGTGCAAAGCAACGCCGTGATGAAGCCTCACGGGACATGTTCTGGCATGTCCAGGCACAGCCACAATTTCTTGGATAATCACTTGATGGAAAACCCACCAACAGCTGTCTAAACGCCATCTCAAAGCCGTCCTGTGAGACCAAAACGGAGGTATTCCTTTGTCTCGCTCCATCAGCAAATCTGTCGTGGCGCGCGAAGCCTCTGCTCGGCTTTCCATGACAAAATCTCTTGTTAAAAGTGAAATCTGCCGGAAAATGGTTGATGTCCAGCTCTTGTGATAACCAGAGAAAGTGCACACGACGGTCCCGGCTCCACAGAGCCATCCGTTTAGAAATGATCCGGTGGTTTGTGGCTCTCGATGGCGGCATGGAGCGCGGCGCGCCGAGCGTCCTTAAAGCCGTCCTTAAAGCTGTAGTAACAGTCCTTATTCTCTGTGAAGCCCATAAAATTTTCACTGAAAGCCAGATAAATTTTTCTAATGGTTTCCAGCTGCCAGTCTCTAACAGTTTCTGAAAAAATTCTGATGGAAAAAAAAAGCCCAAATCATTCCGCCATTTCCTGACAATGAAAATCCGCCGAGGGGGTGGACCACTCCTCACTCAAAGCCTGCTCACAGGCGAATGACGCAACCGAGAGGCATGGAAAAACTCATGACTGCGCATGAGGGTTCAAGCTTGTCTGACGCAATCACACGTGATTCAAATCCATATGGTTTTTGAAAAAAATAATAAGGTCGGATACTTTTCTAATAGACCTTGTATATATGCTGATAACTGCTGGTAATCTTGTTCATATAAAATCCTTAGAAGATTGCCTTGCAGCAGTGAGAAGTTGGATGTCTCGAAACTTCCTACTTTTCAACTCCAATAAGACGGAAATGATGGTTCTTGGTCCAGTGAGACATCGGCATCAATTTGACCAGTTAACACTCAGCCTAGGCTCGTGTGTCATACATTACACTGACAGAGGAACCTTGGGGTAATTTTTGATCCTTCGTTGGCCTTTGGCCTCCATGTTAGAAATATTACTAGGACTGCTTTCTTCCACCTGCGAATATAGCGAAGATTCGTCCCATCTTGTCTATGGCTGATGCTGAGACCCTGATCCATGTGCTCATCTCTTCTTGATTGGACTACTGCAATATTCTATTTTCTGGTTTACTGCAGTCTAGCATTAGGGCTCTCCAATTGGTTCAAAATGCTGCAGCCAGACTTTTGACACGAAGGAGAAAGTTTGACCACATTACACCCATTTTGGCGTCTCTTCACTGGCTTCCTGTCCCAGTGAGATCAGATTTTAAGGTTCTGCTACTAACCTATAAAATTATTCATGGACTGGCACCTCCCTACCTAGCTGACCTAATTAAACCTTACGTACCGGCCTGGGCTTTATGTTCTCAGGGTGCAGGACTACTTTGTGTCCCTCGGGTGAATAAGAAGTCTGTGGGTCACAGAGCTTTCTCTTATCATGCCCCTGTTCTGTGGAATGATCTCCCTGCGTCAATAAAATAATCAAATTCTGTGGAGACTTTCAAGTCCAGACTTAAGACACACTTCTTTTCCCTTTCATATGGTTAGCATATTGGTACAGTTTTCTTTTACGCTTTTTACTCTTTTAATTCATGTTATTAGTAATTGGAGCAGGCTGCAGCCTCAACTTTACCTAAATTGTGGGTCTTTTAGTGAAGCTTAGGGCTAGTGGCCGGCGATCACCTTAGTATTTCTTCTGTTTTTCTTGTTGATTAATGCTGGCAAATTATACTTTATTTTTTGTCTTTCTGATGCCTGATTCTGTTTTTTCTCTGTTTAAGGTGCAGCTCCATCCAGAGATGGGAGTTGTATTTGTGTTGGCGACTCTCCTGTCCTGTGCACCAACAGCAATTCTTGTATATTTGTCCGTGAATTGCTCTGTGAATTGTTTCTGTAATTTATGTTTGTAGCATGGCCCAAGCAGAGAGTCACCCCTTTGAATCTGGTCTGCTTGAGGTTTCTTCCTCAGAGGGAGTTTTTCCTTACCACTGTTGCTCTGGGGGTTGGTAACGTTAGACCTTACCTGTGTGAAGCGCCTTGAGGCAACTCTGTTGTGATTTGGTGCTATATAAAGGAAAATAAATTGAAATTGAAATTGAAATTGTCAAGGGTCAATGAGCTTACCAAACCAATTTTGTGTTCCAGTAATTAGTGCTAAATGTATTCAAATCAATAAAATGACAAGGGTGCCCAAATTTATGCACCTGCCTAATTTTGTTTACAGAATTATTGCACACTTTCTGTAAATACTAGAAACTTCATTTCACTTCTCAAATATCAGTGTGTTCGTTTGCTATATGATATGTAGTATGAATAAGTACAAATCAGGGCAAATCACAGCAAAACAGCTCGTATGATCAAACCACGAAAACATTGAGCTGACAGGCAGGGGCGAACGATCCCGCTGCGATGATTTTGTGCACATCCATGAGCGTGCACAAAACCGTTGCAGCAGGAACACAGCACAAGCAGCTGGAGCATGTGGAACCACATCGCACAGCTGCTGTGGAAAAAAAAAATACATGCGACCCACGGGATTGGAACCTGCAATTTACAAAAACTTTGATTGCCAACTAGAAACTTTATCACTGCGCTACCATCACTGTCCTATAAAAGGTGCATAAAATGCCTGAAATCAGTAAGGAGCTAAACCATGGGTTAAAGTTCTCTGTCACAATGACAGATTTCCATCATTTGGAAAATTTAACCACACATACACACGCGCACGTGGTATCATGCATGTTTTGGGGCCGAAACATGATACTCTCATTGTCAAAGCCCCCATGTGATCATGTCTGTGCAGCATACATATCAAGATTTTATGCAAGTGTCCCCCCACCCCCGGCACGCCACATGTGTTGGGAGGGGGGAGTGGGGGGAACGCGACACACACGCACACATGCGATACACATGCTGGCCACGTGTGTGGCTTTTTGCAAAGCCACACTGGTGGGGGCACTTACACAAATTTCACAACTTGAAAGTGATCATCTGCTGACTGTTTTTGTGCTAATGGCATGAATAGCCACACATTTTCTAATTGCCAAGTGAGCGGTATTAGATGTTTGTGTGTGTCACCTGGAATTTGACACCTGCCGCGAGAGGGATTAACCGGGCTCTCACAGGGCACACTCTGTCTTTCAGCTGCTGGTGTGCGCAAATAGTTGTAGCAACAGGTGTTGGAGGCAGCTATGATTTTTCATGAGTGGCATGCAATTCCTCCTTCGTGCGCTAGTTGACTTAAATCGTATTATGTGTGAAGGGGCCTAACCAGGGACAGGGGTTGTAAATTAGTCGTGGGTAGAAACCTGCATGCATGACATCTGTTTTTATATTTCATAATAAATAATGTCACATCGACACTGGCATTTGTCCCTGTTCAATAAATGAAAGAAACGGCACTGTTCCAGGAACCAACCGCTGGCTGTGCTGTTCTTGAGGGAGGAACCTGATGAATTATTTTCATAATTGTTGTATAAGTAACTCATAATTGATCATTAATATTTATTTATTTATGGATTATGGATTATTTGTTACAGCCATGAAATATCAGAAAATGTTGAAAAAATATAATTAGTGTTTTCCAGAGTCTAAGATGATGCCGTTAAACGTGTTGTTTTGTCCAGAGAAAAAAGACATACACTTTACTGCCAGATAGGAGCAAAGATACTATGAAGTTAAATCAGAAATTATGCACATTTAAGAAGCTAAAATCAAAGAAGTAGGATTTTTTAATAACAAAGATTAATCAATTATCAAAATTGACAGTTATTCATGGGTTTATTGTTTCAGCTCTGGTTGACATTGGGGTTATGGCCCCTTCACACATAGCACGATTGAAGCCAAATAGCAGTCGTGAAAAATCGGAGCCGCCTCAAATGCCTCGTACAGTTGTCGACACAACCATTCAGCCACAGCACATGAACTCCACAGTCGAGTTGCACTCATGCTGGAAACCCAATTGAACAGCATCAAGATGAGGCACTGGCTGGCTGCAGCCATCTGACCATGGTCGCAACATTCGTACAGTATGTCGGACCACTCAGACTGCGGTCGAGGGGTTGCATGAAAGGATCTGGCATATCGCACCCTGGCCAAATCAATCAATCAATCAATCAATCAATTTTTTTATATAGCGCCAAATCACAACAAACAGTTGCCCCAAGGCGCTTTATATTGTAAGGCAAGGCCATACAATAATTATGTAAAACCCCAACGGTCAAAACGACCCCCTGTGAGCAAGCACTTGGCTACAGTGGGAAGGAAAAACTCCCTTTTAACAGGAAGAAACCTCCAGCAGAACCAGGCTCAGGGAGGGGCAGTCTTCTGCTGGGACTGGTTGGGGCTGAGGGAGAGAACCAGGAAAAAGACATGCTGTGGAGGGGAGCAGAGATCGATCACTAATGATTAAATGCAGAGTGGTGCATACAGAGCAAAAAGAGAAAGAAACAGTGCATCATGGGAACCCCCCAGCAGTCTACGTCTATAGCAGCATAACTAAGGGATGGTTCAGGGTCACCTGATCCAGCCCTAACTATAAGCTTTAGCAAAAAGGAAAGTTTTAAGCCTAATCTTAAAAGTAGAGAGGGTGTCTGTCTCCCTGATCTGAATTGGGAGCTGGTTCCACAGGAGAGGAGCCTGAAAGCTGAAGGCTCTGCCTCCCATTCTACTCTTACAAACCCTAGGAACTACAAGTAAGCCTGCAGTCTGAGAGCGAAGCGCTCTATTGGGGTGATATGGTACTACGAGGTCCCTAAGATAAGATGGGACCTGATTATTCAAAACCTTATAAGTAAGAAGAAGAGGCCAATATGGGTGAGATATGCTCTCTCCTTCTAGTCCCCGTCAGTACTCTAGCTGCAGCATTTTGAATTAACTGAAGGCTTTTTAGGGAACTTTTAGGACAACCTGATAATAATGAATTACAATAGTCCAGCCTAGAGGAAATAAATGCATGAATTAGTTTTTTAGCATCACTCTGAGACAAGACCTTTCTGATTTTAGAGATATTGCGTAAATGCAAAAAAGCAGTCCTACATATTTGTTTAATATGCGCTTTGAATGACATATCCTGATCAAAAATGACTCCAAGATTTCTCACAGTATTACTAGAGGTCAGGGTAATGCCATCCAGAGTAAGGATCTGGTTAGACACCATGTTTCTAAGATTTGTGGGGCCAAGTACAATAACTTCAGTTTTATCTGAGTTTAAAAGCAGGAAATTAGAGGTCATCCATGTCTTTATGTCTGTAAGACAATCCTGCAGTTTAGCTAATTGGTGTGTGTCCTCTGGCTTCATGGATAGATAAAGCTGGGTATCATCTGCGTAACAATGAAAATTTAAGCAATACCGTCTAATAATACTGCCTAAGGGAAGCATGTATAAAGTGAATAAAATTGGTCCTAGCACAGAACCTTGTGGAACTCCATAATTAACTTTAGTCTGTGAAGAAGATTCCCCATTTACATGAACAAATTGTAATCTATTAGACAAATATGATTCAAACCACCGCAGCGCAGTGCCAAATGTGGTTAACGAGCTAGCCTTCACACCAGGAGCCGAATGAGGGTGAATGGTGGCGAATGGCCATTCCACCCATGCTCAGCCAAAATTGAGGTGCCACCCATGAACTTCCAACAGCAGTCGTTGGTCACTTAGAAAATGCGAAGTATATGCAGCAGAAATAAGCAAACTTGTTCAAGAAGCATTCCCAGGCTACAGTGATATAGCTCAGAAAGAGGAGAAATTTTGCAGATTTCTGGCTGGACTGTGGACCCAGTCCTGAGCGTTAAATGTCATGAGCAGGGAGTTACTGATTTGGAGGAGGCCCTGATCATCGCAGGCCGGTGTGAAATGGCCAGAGAGGCTTTAAAGATGGACTATGTTAACACCCAGGTACGCCAGCCTCCCACTTAATGCGATGCAGCAGCCATGGTGCATTCCATATCCGAGGGAGATGGATTGTACAGAGCTATGGACAGACTTACTGCAGATATGAGGGAAATGAGGATGGAAATGAGACAAATGGTGGAGGAAAACCATTGTCTGAGAGTTAGCCGATGGAGAGATGAACAGAAAGCCCCTCACCCAGTACATAGAGGTCAGTGTCAGTGTACGTGTGGGGAGCAGGGCTGTCAGTCCCGCTCCTGGGGTGAACGCAGAGGACGTTCACCTGGCCATGGCTGGCATGAGCGGGGAGCATTGGGAGGTCCAGGGAGAAACAGGGCTACCGGGCCCCCTACAACGATCAGACTAACTCCCCAAATTGGTGGGGCCCCAGATCTGCCAGGAGTCCCTCTCGTGATGACACACAGAGACAGAGAGGGGTGCAGTTTCTCTCTCCAAAGAGGGAAGACCCTGCAAACCAGTCGGGAAAAGAGATGTAGCTGAGGTTGAGGCCCAAACACCAGCTACAGAGCCTATGGGCCCACTGAGGGGAAGAATGTTTATTCCCTCCACAAGTAACGCAACATCACCAGAGAAAAAAGAACAGCTGACCTCATACGTGAGGGGAAGCACTGAAGGGATGGAAATTAACATCAATCAATCAATCAATTTTTCAATCAATTTTTTTATATAGCGCCAAATCACAACAAACAGTTGCCCCAAGGCGCTTTATATTGTAAGGCAAGGCCATACAATAATGATGTAAAACCCCAACGGTCAAAACGACCCCCTGTGAGCAAGCACTTGGCTACAGTGGGAAGGAAAAACTCCCTTTTAACAGGAAGAAACCTCCAGCAGAACCAGGCTCAGGGAGGGGCAGTCTTCTGCTGGGACTGGTTGGGGCTGAGGGAGAGAACCAGGAAAAAGACATGCTGTGGAGGGGAGCAGAGATCGATCACTAATGATTAAATGCAGAGTGGTGCATACAGAGCAAAAAGAGAAAGAAACAGTGCATCATGGGAACCCCCCAGCAGTCTACGTCTATAGCAGCATAACTAAGGGATGGTTCAGGGTCACCTGATCCAGCCCTAACTATAAGCTTTAGCAAAAAGGAAAGTTTTAAGCCTAATCTTAAAAGTAGAGAGGGTGTCTGTCTCCCTGATCTGAATTGGGAGCTGGTTCCACAGGAGAGGAGCCTGAAAGCTGAAGGCTCTGCCTCCCATTCTACTCTTACAAACCCTAGGAACTACAAGTAAGCCTGCAGTCTGAGAGCGAAGTGCTCTATTGGGGTGATATGGTACTACGAGGTCCCTAAGATAAGATGGGACCTGATTATTCAAAACCTTATAAGTAAGAAGAAGAATTTTAAATTCTATTCTAGAATTAACAGGAAGCCAATGAAGAGAGGCCAATATGGGTGAGATATGCTCTCTCCTTCTAGTCCCCGTCAGCACTCTAGCTGCAGCATTTTGAATTAACTGAAGGCTTTTTAGGGAACTTTTAGGACAACCTGATAATAATGAATTACAATAGTCCAGCCTAGAGGAAATAAATGCATGAATTAGTTTTTCAGCATCACTCTGAGACAAGACCTTTCTGATTTTAGAGATATTGCGTAAATGCAAAAAAGCAGTCCTACATATTTGTTTAATATGCGCTTTGAATGACATATCCTGATCAAAAATGACTCCAAGATTTCTCACAGTATTACTAGAGGTCAGGGTAATGCCATCCAGAGTAAGGATCTGGTTAGACACCATGTTTCTAAGATTTGTGGGGCCAAGAACAATAACTTCAGTTTTATCTGAGTTTAAAAGCAGGAAATTAGAGGTCATCCATGTCTTTATGTCTGTAAGACAATCCTGCAGTTTAGCTAATTGGTGTGTGTCCTCTGGCTTCATGGATAGATAAAGCTGGGTATCATCTGCGTAACAATGAAAATTTAAGCAATACCGTCTAATAATACTGCCTAAGGGAAGCATATATAAAGTGAATAAAATTGGTCCTAGCACAGAACCTTGTGGAACTCCATAATTAACTTTAGTCTGTGAAGAAGATTCCCCATTTACATGAACAAATTGTAATCTATTAGACAAATATGATTCAAACCACCGCAGCGCAGTGCCTTTAATACCTATGGCATGCTCTAATCTCTGTAATAAAATTTTATGGTCAACAGTATCAAAAGCAGCACTGAGGTCTAACAGAACAAGCACAGAGATGAGTCCACTGTCCGAGGCCATAAGAAGATCATTTGTAACCTTCACTAATGCTGTTTCTGTACTATGATGAATTCTAAAACCTGACTGAAACTCTTCAAATAGACCATTCCTCTGCAGATGATCAGTTAGCTGTTTACAACTACCCTTTCAAGAATTTTTGAGAGAAAAGGAAGGTTGGAGATTGGCCTATAATTAGCTAAGATAGCTGGGTCAAGTGATGGCTTTTTAAGTAATGGTTTAATTACTGCCACCTTAAAAGCCTGTGGTACATAGCCAACTAACAAAGATAGATTGATCATATTTAAGATCGAAGCATTAAATAATGGTAGGGCTTCCTTGAGCAGCCTGGTAGGAATGGGGTCTAATAAACATGTTGATGGTTTGGATGAAGTAACTAATGAAAATAACTCAGACAGAACAATCGGAGAGAAAGAGTCTAACCAAATACCGGCATCACTGAAAGCAGCCAAAGATAACGATACGTCTTTGGGATGGTTATGAGTAATTTTTTCTCTAATAGTTAAAATTTTGTTAGCAAAGAAAGTCATGAACTCATTACTAGTTAAAGATAATGGAATACTCAGCTCAATAGAGCTCTGACTCTTTGTCAGCCTGGCTACAGTGCTGAAAAGAAACCTGGGGTTGTTCTTATTTTCTTCAATTAGTGATGAGTAGAAAGATGTCCTAGCTTTACGGAGGGCTTTTTTATAGAGCAACAGACTCTTTTTCCAGGCTAAGTGAAGATCTTCTAAATTAGTGAGACGCCATTTCCTCTCCAACTTACGGGTTATCTGCTTTAAGCTACGAGTTTGAGAGTTATACCAGTTATACCATACTATAACATAGTGGTTGATTCAGGAGCAACCGAGTTGTTTATCAGTGACAGTTTTCGCATGTCTGTTCCAACCCTGCGCAAGCGACCCCTAATGGTGGACTTCATTGCTGCACGAGCAGTGAATGGACAGATGCTTGACACTCTGGGCACCATAACAGCCACACTGCATCTGGGGAAGACCTCCCGGCAGCACGTTTTCCATGTCCTTAGGAGGTCCACACAAACAGCACTGCTAGGCATGGATTCCTGCCATGAATCATGCCCTCCTGGATTATACTCGTGGCAGCCTGCACTTATGGGACACCGTATTTCCAATTTTGAGTGGCAAAGACTTGATTCCTGAGTGTTGTAATGTCTCCATCGTTACTGTCATGACACTGCCCTCCCTCAGTGACATGCTGGTGCCTGTGAGAGTGTCCCCACCTGGGCCTGTTGACCCTCTCCCTGACTTTGTGGGGTACTTATCACCCAATCCCAGAAGCACACAGTTGACTCTTGTTCTGGGAGGTCTGTTAGACCACCCATTTATTTCAATGACTTCATCACATATAAATAGATGACCACAATAAGGGTCCTGCTGCTGAATGTCTGTCAGCGGTTGATTCATGTGCTCTATTACAGTTGTATTGCATTCTTCCATGGGTATGTAGTATGTGTGAATATTATGGTGTTTTCATATTATCTGGGGTATGTGAGAGTACCTGTTGAAGATGTAAGAACAGGCCTGGTCCATTTGCCTCGTTGGTACATTGCTTGTACCTGTGTTTTGTTGTTTTGCACTTCGGCTGTTGCTGCTTTGAAACAAGGACGTTTCTTTTTTGGTGGAGGGGAGGTATGTAACCTATTTTTCCAGACTTACCTCATATAGTGGTTTTAAGTTCCTGTGATAAGCTGTCACCACAACTCATGTCTTTGGCTTTTATTTTGAAAGCGTCGAGCAGAAGTGTGGTAGGCAGTGTGGTGTTTTTGATTTGACATAAAAAGAAAAAGGAGTGAAGCGAGGAATAAAACGACTTCATGAGACCTCAAGCCTCCTCTTTTATTGTTTTTGGGTTCTTATGAGACCGGCCAAAGCCTCGGCTACATTAACGCTAACTTTAACATTGAAAACGCCATAGACATGCTAACACGTTAGCATCGGTCCAGTTTTTAAGTTAGAAAATACATCTATCAACTGTTTCAGAAGACCATAACAGGTTGGTTTAACATAAAAAGGTAAATATTACTCACAGCCGTATGCGCTTTAGGGTTTGAGCAGGGAAAATTAAGATAAAGCAAAATAAAACAATGAACCAATGAAGCAGGAGATTGAAGCACTGCTTCAATCTGCAAACCACTGCTTCGATTGGCTCAAGGTTCAAAGCAAAGCCGCGCTGCAGAAACGGTTGATTGCAGACCCACTGCAGACACACTCTCACAAGCGCCACTAGCTTACTTTATGACAAGCTAAAAGTGGACGCTCTCGTTTTGACCGACAACTTTCCATCGTTTTTGGGGAGTTAGTACGCGCCTGCGGCCGACATGCTTGATGAATTCCTGCACAAAAAGTAGTTCCCAGATAATTGTGACATATTCCTGTGAGATAATGAGTATATCTCATCTAAATCAATTCTAAAATTTACCAGCAATAAAATTATATAAATAACTGAAGTTTTAAGAATGCCCGTAATAGATATTTAAGAAACTTAAAGTTTATGAGTAACTTCACCTATTATTGCTCAAGCACATTTTAAACATTGACATGATGGAGTTTGAAGCAGAAGAGTTCAGAAAGATACGATTGGAATTGTTGTGTGGGCCGCTGAAGAGGAGGTACTGCTGGCCCACCACCACAAGATGGCGCCCTGCTTGAAGTGCGGGCTTCAAGCACGAGAGGGCGTCGGAGCGACCAGGAGTGACAGCTGTCACTCATCATCCGTACCAGCTGTCACTCATCCACTACTCATCACCACCACCATAAAGGCCGGACTGCAACTCCACCTCCCCGCCGAGAAATCAGCTACCATTCAGGTAACTTCTCTGCTGACTTACAAAGTAATAATCTGAACTTCTTTGCAGCCATTTTCCTGTGGTGTGTCCTTATCTGTGGGATTGGCGTTTGGTGTGATCACCGACGGCTTCGCCTCACACCCCAAACCAGATAAGTGGTTAAACAGGAGCTGCACGAGTGTGTGATTGGAGGTGGAGGTGCTCCCTCCTAACTAAACACTGACTGTGGGATTACTGAGTGTGCAAACTCACACTCATCAGGACTGTCTCTGTTCTCTGCCAGCAGTACCGGGTCTGACTGCTGAAGACAGCGGCCACCTGGGGCGCAGGGCTTGGTGGCTCCGGTGTTCTTCAGCTCCGTTGGTGGTGGAAGCTGTGTGGGATCCGGCTCTTCTCTCGCCAGGCGTCTTCTATCGTCGAGCCTGCCCACACGTCACCTGGTGTATGATTGACAGTCACCATATTGTTATTGTCTGTACGTCGTTGTGCGATTCACAACATTAAATTGTTACTTTTGGCTTATCCATTGTCCGTTCATTAACGCCCCCTGTTGTGGGTCCGTGTCACGACACTTTCACAACAGGATTTCTCGGCCAGCGTCATGGATCCCGAGGGGCGTCAACCATCGCTTGAACAGCCAATGGAAGAGCGAGGTGCACAGGCGCCAGCAGGAGGCGTGTCCCCACCTGGGCCTGTTGACCCTCTCCCTGACTTTGTGGGGTACTTATCACCCAATCCCAGAAGCACACAGTTGACTCTTGTTCTGGGAGGTCTGTTAGACCACCCATTTATTTCAATGACTTCATCACATATAAATAGATGACCACAATAAGGGTCCTGCTGCTGAATGTCTGTCAGCGGTTGATTCATGTGCTCTATTACAGTTGTATTGCATTCTTCCATGGGTATGTAGTATGTGTGAATATTATGGTGTTTTCATATTATCTGGGGTATGTGAGAGTACCTGTTGAAGATGTAAGAACAGGCCTGGTCCATTTGCCTCGTTGGTACATTGCTTGTACCTGTGTTTTGTTGTTTTGCACTTCGGCTGTTGCTGCTTTGAAACAAGGACGTTTCTTTTTTGGTGGAGGGGAGGTATGTAACCTATTTTTCCAGACTTACCTCATATAGTGGTTTTAAGTTCCTGTGATAAGCTGTCACCACAACTCATGTCTTTGGCTTTTATTTTGAAAGCGTCGAGCAGAAGTGTGGTAGGCAGTGTGGTGTTTTTGATTTGACATAAAAAGAAAAAGGAGTGAAGCGAGGAATAAAACGACTTCATGAGACCTCAAGCCTCCTCTTTTATTGTTTTTGGGTTCTTATGAGACCGGCCAAAGCCTCGGCTACATTAACGCTAACTTTAACATTGAAAACGCCATAGACATGCTAACACGTTAGCATCGGTCCAGTTTTTAAGTTAGAAAATACATCTATCAACTGTTTCAGAAGACCATAACAGGTTGGTTTAACATAAAAAGGTAAATATTACTCACAGACGTATGCGCTTTAGGGTTTGAGCGGGGAAAATTAAGATAAAGCAAAATAAAACAATGAACCAATGAAGCAGGAGATTGAAGCACTGCTTCAATCTGCAAACCACTGCTTCGATTGGCTCAAGGTTCAAAGCAAAGCCGCGCTGCAGAAACGGTTGATTGCAGACCCACTGCAGACACACTCTCACAAGCGCCACTAGCTTACTTTATGACAAGCTAAAAGTGGACGCTCTCGTTTTGACCGACAACTTTCCATCGTTTTTGGGGAGTTAGTACGCGCCTGCGGCCGACATGCTTGATGAATTCCTGCACAAAAAGTAGTTCCCAGATAATTGTGACATATTCCTGTGAGATAATGAGTATATCTCATCTAAATCAATTCTAAAATTTACCAGCAATAAAATTATATAAATAACTGAAGTTTTAAGAATGCCCGTAATAGATATTTAAGAAACTTAAAGTTTATGAGTAACTTCACCTATTATTGCTCAAGCACATTTTAAACATTGACATGATGGAGTTTGAAGCAGAAGAGTTCAGAAAGATACGATTGGAATTGTTGTGTGGGCCGCTGAAGAGGAGGTACTGCTGGCCCACCACCACAAGATGGCGCCCTGCTTGAAGTGCGGGCTTCAAGCACGAGAGGGCGTCGGAGCGACCAGGAGTGACAGCTGTCACTCATCATCCGTACCAGCTGTCACTCATCCACTACTCATCACCACCACCATAAAGGCCGGACTGCAACTCCACCTCCCCGCCGAGAAATCAGCTACCATTCAGGTAACTTCTCTGCTGACTTACAAAGTAATAATCTGAACTTCTTTGCAGCCATTTTCCTGTGGTGTGTCCTTATCTGTGGGATTGGCGTTTGGTGTGATCACCGACGGCTTCGCCTCACACCCCAAACCAGATAAGTGGTTAAACAGGAGCTGCACGAGTGTGTGATTGGAGGTGGAGGTGCTCCCTCCTAACTAAACACTGACTGTGGGATTACTGAGTGTGCAAACTCACACTCATCAGGACTGTCTCTGTTCTCTGCCAGCAGTACCGGGTCTGACTGCTGAAGACAGCGGCCACCTGGGGCGCAGGGCTTGGTGGCTCCGGTGTTCTTCAGCTCCGTTGGTGGTGGAAGCTGTGTGGGATCCGGCTCTTCTCTCGCCAGGCGTCTTCTATCGTCGAGCCTGCCCACACGTCACCTGGTGTATGATTGACAGTCACCATATTGTTATTGTCTGTACGTCGTTGTGCGATTCACAACATTAAATTGTTACTTTTGGCTTATCCATTGTCCGTTCATTAACGCCCCCTGTTGTGGGTCCGTGTCACGACACTTTCACAACAGGATTTCTCGGCCAGCGTCATGGATCCCGAGGGGCGTCAACCATCGCTTGAACAGCCAATGGAAGAGCGAGGTGCACAGGCGCCAGCAGGAGGCGTGTTGGGTGAGCTGCAGCACATCTTACCCGCCTTTACCGCTCGGTTGGACTTAGTTACCGAGCAGAGCAGTGTTCTCAATCGTAGGATGGAGGCTCTCACCGCCCAGGTGGAAGCACATGCTCAGGGCGCTGCTGCAGCACCTCCTCCTGCTGACGGTGTGCCAGAAACAGACATTCCGCTGGTCGTTCAACGAACCCCCCCCTTCCCCTGAAGCATACATAAGCCCTCCGGAGCCGTATGGAGGCTGTGTGGAGACGTGCGCGGACTTCTTGATGCAGTGCTCGCTCGTCTTTTCACAGCATCCTGTCATGTATGCGTCAGACGCTAGCCGGGTGGCTTACGTTATAAATTTGCTTCGAGGAGAGGCACGCGCCTGGGCTACGGCGCTCTGGGAGCAGAATTCACGGCTCCTAACGGTTTATACTGAGTTTGTGAGGGAGTTCCGACAGGTGTTCCACCACCCTCATAGAGGCGAGACCGCTTCAAGTGTGCTGCTGTCGATACGGCAGGGGCGTCGGAGCGCAGCGAAGTATGCAGTCGACTTCCGCATCGCGGCAGCGCGAGCCGGCTGGAATGCTGTTGCGCTCCGCGCCGCCTTTGTAAACGGACTGTCTCTGGTCCTTAAGGAGCACCTGGTGGCGAAGGACGAGCCGCGGGATTTAGATGGGCTTATCGACCTGGTTATACGGTTAGACAACCGATTAACAGAACACCGACGGGAGCGAGACGAAGGGCGTGGTCAGGCACAAGCCGTCCCTCTTCCTCCCGGGTCCGAAAGGGAGCCGACTTCCCCACGCTCCACTGCCAGGGCTCTCCACGTTACGACAGCTCCCCCTGCTGACGTTGCTAGGGAAACGAGCAGGGCCAAAAAGCGATCAGATCAGAGACAAAGGAAGCTGATCCGTGGAGAGTGTTTTCTCTGCAGCTCTACCGAGCACACAGAGAGAATGCCCCAAACGGTCAAAACAGCAGGACTCGTCCTTAGAGACTGGGCTAAGGGTGGGTCACAACACCCATGTGGGGAGACCCCGATGATCTGCACGTATCCCAGTCACGATCCTGAGTGGGGATCTAACCCTTCACGCCCCCGCACTGATGGACACGGGGTCGGAGGGGAATCTGCTGGATAGCAGATGGGCAAAGGAGGTTGGGCTCCCTCTAGTGGCCTTACCGTCACCATTGTCGGTGCGGGCACTAGATGGCACCCTTCTTCCACTAATCACACACCAGACACAGCCAGTGACATTGGTGGTGTCTGGGAATCACAGGGAGGAGATTGTGTTTTATGTAACACCTTCTACCTCCCGAGTGATTTTGGGTTTTCCATGGGTGTTAAAACACAATCCCCGGATTGATTGGTCATCTGGGGTTGTGGTTCAGTGGAGCGAAACCTGCCACCGGGAGTGTTTAGGATCCTCGGTTCCACCCGGTGTGACAGCTAAGGAGGAGGTTTTAGTCCCCCCCAATCTGGCGGCGGTGCCAGCCGAGTACCACGACCTTGCTGACGTCTTCAGCAAGGATCTGGCACTCACGCTGCCCCCACACTGTCTGTACGATTGTGCCATTGATTTGATACCGGGCGCTGAGTACCCGTCCAGCAGGCTGTACAACCTCTCACGTCCGGAACGCGAATCAATGGAGACCTACATCCGGGACTCGTTAGCTGCCGGGTTGATCCGGAACTCCACCTCCCCGATGGGTGCTGGTTTCTTTTTTGTGGGTAAGAAGGACGGCGGACTCCGTCCATGCATTGATTACAGAGGGCTGAACGAGATCACGGTTCGCAACCGATACCCGTTACCTCTGTTGGATTCAGTGTTCACGCCCCTGCATGGAGCCCAAATTTTCACGAAATTGGATCTTAGGAATGCTTATCACCTGGTTCGTTTCCGGGAGGGAGACGAGTGGAAGACGGCATTTAACACCCCGTTAGGTCACTTTGAGTACCTGGTCATGCCGTTCGGCCTCACCAATGCGCCCGCGACGTTCCAAGCATTGGTTAATGACGTCTTGCGGGACTTCCTGCATCGGTTTGTCTTCGTATATCTAGATGATATACTCATCTTTTCTCCGGATCCTGAGACCCATGTCAAGTATGTACGTCAGGTCCTACAGCGGTTGTTGGAGAACCGGCTGTTTGTGAAGGGCGAGAAGTGTGAGTTCCACCGCACTTCTTTGTCTTTCCTGGGGTTCATAATCTCCTCCAACTCCATCGCCCCTGATCCGGCCAAGGTTGCGGCGGTGAGAGATTGGCCCCAACCAGCGAACCGTAGGAAACTACAACAGTTCCTCGGTTTTGCAAATTTCTACCGGAGGTTCATCAAGGGCTACAGTCAGGTAGTTAGCCCCCTGACAGCCCTGACCTCCACAAAAGTCCCCTTCACCTGGTCGGATCGGTGCAAAGCCGCGTTTAGAGAGTTGAAACGCCGGTTCTCGACTGCACCGGTTCTGGTGCAGCCCGATCCCAAGCGCCAGTTCGTAGTTGAAGTGGACGCCTCTGACTCAGGGATAGGAGCCATGCTATCCCAGAGCGGGGAGTCCGACAAGGTTCTCCATCCATGTGCCTACTTTTCACGCAGGTTGACCCCAGCTGAACGGAACTATGACGTCAGCAATTGGGAACTTCTTGCGGTGAAGGAGGCTCTTGAGGAGTGGAGACACCTGTTGGAGGGAGCAACGGTACCATTTACGGTTTTCACGGACCATCGGAACCTAGAGTACATCCGGACCGCGAAGCGTCTGAACCTCAGGCAAGCCCGCTGGTCGCTGTTCTTCGGGCGTTTTGACTTCCGGATCACCTACCACCCCGGGACAAAAAACCAACGATCTGACGCCCTGTCCCGGGTGCATGAAGAGGAGGTCAGGACCGAGCCGTCAGACCCCCCTGACACCATCATCCCCGAGTCCACTGTCGTGGCCACCCTTACCTGGGACGTGGAGAAGACCGTCCGGGAGGCCCTGACACGGAGCCCGGACCCGGGGACAGGTCCAAAGGACAAGTTGTACGTCCCACCAGAAGCCAGGGCTGCGGTCCTTGACTTCTGTCACTGTTCCAAGCTCTCCTGTCATTCAGGGGTGCGATGGACCGTGGCAGTGGTCCAGCAGTGCTTCTGGTGGGCGTCTATGGAAGCCGACGTCCGGGAGTATGTCCAGGCCTGCACCACCTGTTCCAGGGGCAAAGCCGACCACCACAAGGCCCAAGGCCTCTTCCAGCCTCTGCCCGTGCCTCGTCGCCCCTGGTCTCATATCGGCCTGGACTTTGTCACGGGCCTCCCGCCGTCCCAGGGCAACACCACCATCTTAACGATAGTGGACCGGTTCTCCAAGGCGGCCCACTTCGTGGCCCTCCCGAAGCTCCCGACAGCCCAGGAGACTGCAGACCTCCTGGTCCACCACGTCGTGCGTCTGCATGGGATTCCATCAGACATTGTCTCGGATCATGGTCCTCAGTTCTCCTCCCAGGTCTGGAGGAGTTTCTGCAGGGAACTGGGGGCCACCGTCAGTCTCTCGTCTGGGTACCACCCCAGACGAACGGGCAGGCAGAGCGGACGAACCAGGAACTGGAGCAGGCCCTCCGCTGCATGACCTCCACGCACCCGACGGCCTGGAGTGACCATCTGGCCTGGATCGAGTACGCTCATAATAGCCAAGTCTCATCTGCCACCGGCCTCTCCCCGTTTGAGGTGTGTTTGGGGTACCAGCCCCCATTGTTTCCACTGGTGGAGGGAGAGGTCGGGGTGCCCTCGGTCCAGGCCCATCTCAGGAAGTGCCGTCGGGTGTGGTGTACCGCCCGCTCTGCCCTGCTCAGAGCCCAAACGAGGGCTAAGGCCCATGCAGACCGCCGGCGTTCCCCGGCCCCTGCATACCAGCCCGGGCAGGAGGTCTGGCTATCCACTAAGGACATCCCCCTGCAGGTGGAATCCCACAAACTCAAGGACAGGTACATAGGACCTTTTCCCATCCTCAAAGTCCTCAGTCCGGCCGCAGTGAAGCTGGCAGCTTCAGCTTCACTGTGGATACACCCCGTGTTTCATGTGTCAAGACTCAAGCCCTGCCATACCTCACCACTGTGTGCCCCGGGACCAGCGCCGCCTCCTGCCCGGATCATTGACGGGGAGCCCGCGTGGACGGTACGCCGGCTCCTGGATGTCCGTCGAAAGGGCCCGGGGTTCCAGTATCTGGTGGACTGGGAGGGTTATGGCCCCGAAGAGCGCTCCTGGGTGAAGAGGAGCTTCATCCTGGACCCGGCCCTCCTGGCCGACTTCTACACCCGTCACCCGGACAAGCCTGGTCGGGCGCCCAGGAGGCGCCCGTTGAGGGGGGGTCCTGTTGTGTGGGCCGCTGAAGAGGAGGTACTGCTGGCCCACCACCACAAGATGGCGCCCTGCTTGAAGTGCGGGCTTCAAGCACGAGAGGGCGTCGGAGCGACCAGGAGTGACAGCTGTCACTCATCATCCGTACCAGCTGTCACTCATCCACTACTCATCACCACCACCATAAAGGCCGGACTGCAACTCCACCTCCCCGCCGAGAAATCAGCTACCATTCAGGTAACTTCTCTGCTGACTTACAAAGTCATAATCTGAACTTCTTTGCAGCCGTTTTCCTGTGGTGTGTCCTTATCTGTGGGATTGGCGTTTGGTGTGATCAGTGACGGCTTCGCCTCACACCCCAAACCAGATAAGTGGTTAAACAGGAGCTGCATGAGTGTGTGATTGGAGGTGGAGGTGCTCCCTCCTAACTAAACACTGACTGTGGGATTACTGAGTGTGTGAACTCACACTCATCAGGACTGTCTCTGTTCTCTGCCAGCAGTACCGGGTCTGACTGCTGAAGACAGCGGCTACCTGGGGCGCAGGGCTTGGCGGCTCCGGTGTTCTTCAGCTCTGTTGGTGGTGGAAGCTGTGTGGGATCCGGCTCTTCTCTCGCCAGGCGTCTTCTATCGTCGAGCCTGCCCACACGTCACCTGGTGTATGATTGACAGTCACCATATTGTTATTGTCTGTACATCGTTGTGCGATTCACAACATTAAATTGTTACTTTTGGCTTATCCATTGTCCGTTCATTAACGCCCCCTGTTGTGGGTCCGTGTCATGACACTTTCACAACAGGAATGGTTCGATGACCATTTACAGTTAGTGCTGAAAGACTTGGGTGTTAACTTCGTGTTAAAGTCAGAACAAGAATCTGCACTGAAAGCGATCTAGCTGGGAAGAGACACATTTTGTGTGTTGTTGCTCCAACAAGAGCGGCACGCTGAGCAGGGTGGTGAAAGTAGTCCGGCGAACTCAATCTGTGGGCGCGAGCTATCCCACAGTTTCAAAATAGCAGAGATGTCAGTCCAATGAGAGTGGCACTCTGAGTAGGGTGCCACTGCAGGGACTGTAACCCAAAAACAATGGCCATTCTGAATGACCGATAAGGGAATTGTTAAGCAACAAGGCTATGTCAGTGGTTTGAATAATTTCTTAATGTACCCGAAAGGAACCGGTTCCTGATACTCATCCCTAGCCAGGACAGAATAATTATATGGCATTATATTTGATCTATTACTTTTAATATTTCTGTATTTTGCTGTAAGATGGTTGGTCAATAGTTTGGGCCAAGATGGTTCAGTTTTCTTCTTCCACTGCCTGAACAGGTGATTTCACAGATCATCATCAGGAATTTAATTTGAGGTGAGGAGTTTATCAATAACAGCCACCATTACAAGGACAACTTGCAGCGTATGGGCACTTCGTGGCATGCTGCTGAACTGGCCTCTGGTCCTTCATGTGCTGGTACTTGTTCTGAATATCAAGTAATAAATTAATTCATTCAAATGATGAGATCTTTAATGCAGTGGACTCACAAAGGTTATGGGTGAAGAAACTTTATTGGCCAAAACTTTGACAATGCATCTTATCCAGTGTGTGTGGATCATGCATCCACACACACTGGATCGGATGCAGATCACAATGGGAGATCAATGGGAGACACAATACAGATCGGATTTTAAAGTTTTATTGTTGGTTTATAAAATGTTCATGGACTGGCACCTTCCTACCTGGCGGACTTGGTTAAGCCCTACGTACCCGCGAGGCACTTGTGTTCACAGGGCTTCTGTGTGTTCCGAGGATGAACAAGAAGTCTGTGGGGTATAGAGCCTTCTCCTACCATGGCCCTACTCTCTGGAGCGATCTACCTGCAGGTATAAGGCAGTCTGACACGGTGGAGACTTTTAAATCAAGACTGAAGACCCACTTTTTAAGGCTGTCTTATCATTAATTTAATCTGTTTGTGTTTGCTTTGTAATTTCTTTTTATTCTACTGTGTTTTATCTTTTATTGTGCTTTTCTTGCTTTTAATTTTGATTGTAGATTAATTTGTGTTGTTGTGAATTGTGTGAAGCGCCTTGGGGTGACTTTGCCGTGAGTTGGCGCTATATAAATGAATAAATTTATATTGAAATGATGCATCATCAAAATCACTTCATCAACAGGATCGTGATATTCCACAACGACAGACAGTTGCATTGTGTTACTGCATACAGATGGACGAAAAGAGTGCAGATAGTGTGCACAGACAGACTAAAGACATGCAGAAGATAAAAGTAGGGCAGAAGGACAAAAAAGAGCACATGGACTAAAGAAGCACAGATGGACAAAAAAGAGCAGACAGACTAAATTGCAGATGGACAAAAGATGCGCAGATGAATTGAAGAAGTGCAGACAGACTAAAGACACACAGATGGACAAAAGAAGCTTAGATGGATTAAATTTATTTTTAACCAGGTTAGTTCCATTGAGATCAAGAGCTCTTTTACAAGGGAGACCTGGACAATTATAGTTTCCAATTCACCTAACCTGCATGTCTTCAAATGTGGCAAACTCCACACAGATAGGCCACATTCAGGAATCGAACCCATGCCTTCTTGCTGTGAGGCAACAGTGCTCACCACTAAGTCACCGTCGTTAGCTTAGTGGTTAGACAGACGAAAGAAGCACAGATGGACAAAAGAAGCACAGATGGACAAAAGAAGCGCAGTAAGCACAGATGGACAAAAGAAGCGCAGTAAGCACAGATGGACAAAAGAATCGCAGATGGACAAAAGAAGAGCAATTGGACAAAAGAAGTGCAGATGGAATAAAGACACGCAGATGGACAAAAGAAGTGCAGAGGGCCAAACGAAGCACAGACAGACTAAAGACATGCAGATAATAAAAGCAGGGCAGATGGACAAAAAAAACAACAACACATGGACTAAAGAAGCGCAGATGGACAAAAGACTCACAGACAGACAAAAGACATGCAGATGCACTGAAGAAGCGCAGACAGACTAAAGAAGCAAAAATGAGCTAAAGAGCAATTGGACAAAAGAAGTGCACACGGAATAAAGACGTGCAGATGGACAAAAGATGTGCAGATGGACACAAAATGTGCAGACAAACAAAAGACACACAGAGGGGAAAAAGATGTGCATATGAACAAAACACATCCAGAGGGACAAAAGACATGCAGACGGACAAACGTTGCGCAGACACACACACACACACACACACACACACACACACACACACACACATATATATATATATATATATATATATATATAAAACTACACCTCAGCATTTTCAGATTGAAGATTTTCATCTCCCAGTTCGATTTTTTATATGTGGGGATTTGTGCATATTTAAACTTTAATATTGGCTTTGATTGTTGGTCATTTGCACAAGTGCAAGTGTTTCTGGATTCATTTGGTTCGTTTGTCTCCTGTGAGGATGTGTTTCCTGACTAATTAAAATCACAGACAAGCCTGAACATGTCTGTAGTCACTCTTCCATCACCTGCCTTTTTAAATAGCATCAACACCTCTTTGCTCCACCTCTCTCATGAGTGTCTCAGTTTCACATTTGGTGTTATTTTGCTTCTTCATCACTGTTTTTCTTTTCTGTTGCAATGTCTAATCATTTGTGGTGCTCACTGTGTTTTTATATGTAAATAATTAGTTAAAGGGCATGTCTACATCCACTCATGTCGACAGATGGGTGTGGACAGCAGACTCATGCATTTACACATCATTCTTGATGATTGATATTTGAGGACCTGATTCTATACATGCGTTTATAAATGAGGCCCCTGGTGACCTATGGTGTATTATTTTACTGTGTCAACATGCGTAACAAGACCCCTTTAATTTGGGCTGATTTTCTGGATGCACATGTTATAGTTAACTATCACTGTGACATTTTGAAAATGTTCTGTTGGTGGAGGTAAGCACTCTAAGAGTGCCACTGAGTCAAGTGTCTGCTGGTGCACTAATGTTTGTGAATGTTTATGTTTAGTGGTCATACAAACCCCCTGAGCAGCAGGGCGAAGTCCGCCGCTCGCTGCTGAGCAGGCTGATGTTACGTATTGTTACATCAGCTTTACTTACTGGCACTGATGAAACGCTTCTGCATCTTTCCATGAATTAAGCAGAGAAGGAAATGATGCTCTTGGGCAAAATCACATGCGCGCAAACCTGTGCCAAGTTAACATCGCTACTGTCAGTGACGTCAAGCCAGCACACAGAAAACTTCAGAATAATCCTGAAACCCTCCGACCCCACCCAAAATAAATAAAATAACAGTAAAAACGATAAAAGCATAAATCCTGATGTAAGCTTAGATAGAATACACAGGTTCAACAAAAATATGTAATAATTTCCATGAACCTTTTTAAGTTCTTACAGCTCAGCCATTACTGAAAGACTGAAAGTTATTGGAACAAAATTTATCGGAAGATAACTGGTCCGATGATGGTTTTAAAACTTATCTGAAAAGCTAATCCGCTAACGAAAACATTAGCTTTGATAATTATCAGTCATCTGATTAGCTGAACAGCGCCCACCACTGGCTGTAACATAACAAACGGTGGAATCAGTGAAGTACTGTGAATACTTTCCAGATGCACCATACCTACTGTAGGTGAATTTTAAAAATACATGTTGAAGACCAAAACAAGAAGTTCCAAAAGGTCAGACTCAACTTATCAACATCTCTGATGTGTCTGTCTGTTGGCTGTCACTTGGTATACGGATGATGTCACATGCAGATGTGACAGAATGTCTGAGTGATGAACGTCTGAGCCGGTAAAAAACCTCAGTGTGACCTAAAATACACAAAATACAAATAAGATTTTCTTGCTGCATTGCAGGTTGCGGCTCAGGCCGTTCTGTTCCTGTGTATGAACACTGCTGGCATTTTCATCAGTTACCTGTCCGACCGGGCTCAGCGTCAGGCTTTCCTGGAGACCCGACGCTGCATTGAGGCTCGGCTACGGCTGGAGACCGAGAACCAGCGACAGGTTGGTCTTCTTCACTGTCCACAAGTTTACCTCATACAAATCCTAACAGTGCAACAGATAAGTGGAAGAATCATTCAGTTGATGATACAAGCACCGCATTTGGTATAAATAATTCTTATACGCCCTTTCCTTTAAAAAAAAAGCCATCAGCCACATAAAATTTTCAAACAGCCTAGTTGCTTAAATAAAAAAAAACATTAGCAAGCAAACAAGCAAACATAGGTGATTATGGTACTAAATCATTAAATGAGATGCTACTAAACATACATGTAACATTTTAAGATGTAATTTGAGTCATCTTCACTTTTAAAAGTCATATTGTTTGTGCAGTGAAAGTATTTTATGCTGTCATGCATTGACAGAAACAAAACACAGTCACATTGGAGACGAACATTAGACGGTCCATGCCATTTTATTTCCTTGACACTACATGATGTTAAACAAGGGCTACAAAGTGTATCAAAAATTGCAGATTAGAAATTTAATGACCTTGAATCTAATGTAAGCATTAATTACTTGAAATTGTGGTACATAATGTCTATATTTCACATTTGCAGCTACATAGTGCTGTGCAGCTCATCCCAAAGTTCCTTCACAAAGCCAATTGGATCCACATTTGGTCAACTGTTGGTTGTGAGGCCTAGTGATGAACCAAAGGACATGGCTGACTTTAAAAGTAAAAATACTACCTCTTCTACCAAACCTTTACACCCCAAACACTATCATACATTCTGCATCATACACATTCCACAGCATGCATGTACTCTTATTAAAAACAGAACAATCATGCTGTTTAATCAGCATCTCGGTATGCTACACCTGTGAGGTGGGATGGATGATCTCAGCAAAGGAGAAGTGCTCACTAACAGATTTAAACAGATTTGTGAACACTATTTGAGAGAAATAGGTCTTTTGTGTACATAGAAAAATGTTTTAGCTCTTTGAGTTCAGCTCATGAAAAGTGGGAGCAAAAACAAAAATGTTGCCTTTATATTTTCTTCAGTGTGTGTGTGTGTGTGTGTGTGTGTGTGTGTGTGTGTGTGTGTGTGTGTGTGCCAAGTTTGGTCCAACTCATATTGAAAATGAAATTCACAATCTTCACTTTACATACGGTGCATCTGGAGAGTATTCACAGCGCCTCACTTTCCCCACATTTTGTTATGTTACGGCCTTATTCCAAAATGGATGAAATTAATTTTTTTCCCTCACCTACACACAACAGCCCATGACAATGAAAATGTTTTTTTTTTTCAAATTTATTAAAAATAAAAAACTAATAAATCACATGTACATAGGTACGGTGCGGTAAAAAAGTATTTAGTCGGCCCCTGATTGTGCACGTTCTCCTACTTCGAAAGATGAGAGAGGTCTGTAATTTTCATCATAGGTACACTTCAACGATGAGAGACAAAATGAGAAAAAAAAATCCAGGAAATCACATTGTAGGATTTTTAAATAATTTATTTGTAAATTATGGTGGAAAATAAGTATTTGGTCAATAATAAAAGTTCAACTCAGTACTTTGTAACGTAATCTTTGTTGGCAATGACAGAGGTCAAACATTTCCTGTAAGTCTTCACCAGGTTTGCACACACTGTAGCTGGAATTTTGGCCCATTCCTCCATGCAGATCTCCTCCAGAGCAGTGATGTTTTGTGGCTGCCGCTGGGCAACACAGACTTTCAACTCCCTCAACAAATTGTCTATGGGGTTGAGGTCTGGAGACTGGCCTGGCCACTCCAGGACCTTGAAATGATTTTTTACAGAGCCACTCCTTCATTGCTCAAGCAGTGTGTTTGGGATCATTGTCATGCTGGAAGACCCAGCCACGTTGCATCTTCAATGCTCTCACTGAAGGAAGGAGGTTTTGTCTTAAAATCTCATGATACATGGCCATGTTCATTCTTCCTTTAACACAGATCAGTCGTCCTGTCCCCTTTGCAGAAAAACAGCCCAAAAGCATGATGTTTCCACCCCCATGCTTCACAGTAGATATGGTGTTCTTAGAATGCAACTCAGCATTCTTCTTCCTCCAAACACAACAAGCTGAGTTTTTACTTGAAAGTTCTGTTTTGATTTCATCTGACCGCATGATATTCTCCCAATCCTCTTCTGGATCATCCATATGCTCTCTGGCAAACTTCAGACAGGCCTGGACACATACTGGCTTAAGCAGGGGGACACGCCTGACACTGCAGGATTTGATTCCCTCTCTGCATAATGTGTAGCCTTTGTTACTTTGGTCCCAGCTCTCTGCTGGTTGTTTATAAGGTCCCTCCGTGTAGTTCTGGGATTTCTGTTCACCGTTCTCATCATCATTTTGACCACACAGGATGACATCTTGCGTGGAGCTCCAGATCAAGGGAGATTATCAATAGTCTCGTATGTCTTCCATTTTCTTACAATTGCTCCCACAGTTGATTTATTCACATCAACCTGCTTGACTATTGTAGATTCACTCTTCCCAGCCTGGTGCAGGTCTACAATTTTCTTCCTGGTGTCCTTCAACAGCTCTTTGGTCTTGGCCATGGTCGAGTTTGGAGTCTGACTGTTTGAGGCTGTGGACAGGCTGTGGTCTTTTATACAGATAATGAGTTCCAACAGGTGCCATTAATACAGGTAACAGGTGGAGGCAAGAAGAGCTTTTTAAAGAAGTTGTTACAGGTCTGTGAGAGCCAGAAATCTTGCTTGTTTGTGGGTGACCAAATACTTATTTCTTGGATGATTTTTTCTCATTTTGTCTCTCACAGTTGAAGTGTACCTATGATGAAAATTACAGACTTCTCTCATCTTTTTAGTAGGAGAACTTGCACTATCAGGGACTGACTAACTACTTTTTGGCCCCATTGTATGTATTCAAACCCTTTGCTCAATGCTTTTTGATACACCTTTACCAGCAGTTATAGCAATTGGTGGCTTCCCTCACTCATCTCCTTGCACGTGCACTTAGTTTTTGAGTACTGCCTCCTCCATACACATTTACTGTACAGTACCATATTGTTTGTATTTCTTTTTTGTGAACAACTTTTCATTGTTTTAAAGTAATAGGTGCATCAGTCAGGAAACAATACAGTTATATTGTCATCATAAATAAAGAAAACGAAATTAAAAATACACACACACACACACACACACACACACACACACACACACACACACACACACACACACACACACACACACACACACACACACACACACACACACACACACTTCTCGATCTCTACAGGACTCCAGCAGTACATGAAAGACCACATTTTCACCAAAAAATAAAAAGCAGATAAAAGATAGTGATTACAACAATTCCTTAATCTTGTCTGCCATCGTTTCCCATCCTAGGGTGGTGTCAGCTCCAGCACCATGCATTCTTGCCACTTATAGTTCCATATTTATTATGTCAATGTACTTGTTAATCCAGTGGGGCTTAGTAACTGTATGTGGAGGTTTCCAGCGTAAGGCCAGCATCTTTTTGGCAGCAGTGATTCCTGTTAGGAGCGTACGTCTCTTCAAACATGACAACTCTAGCGAAGTGGTATCACTCTGAAGTAACACAATGGGAGAACATGGTACAATGGCATCCAGTACAATGGAAAGAGCAGCACAGACCTCAGCCCAAAAACCCTCACCACTGTTTGTATTTTTTCATAATTACAGTGCACCCAGAAAGTAGTCAACATTTTATGTTGCAGCTTTCTTCCAAAATGGCATAAATTCATTTTGTCCCTCAACACCCCCATAATGACAACATGAAAGTTTTTTTTTTGCAAATTTATTAACAATAAAAAACCATGTCATCACATGTACATATGTAATTCACACAGTTGTCCTGAAGACACTCCTTTGATATCTTTGCTGTGTGCTCAGGGTCACTGTCCTGTTGAAAGATGAACCTTCGCCCCAGTTTGAGGTCAAGAGCGCTCTGGAGCAGATTTTCATCCAGGATGTCTCTGTACATTGCTGCATTCCTTCTTAAAACCCTATTAACCAATAATTTGCATCACGTTTTACCAAAATGGGAGCAACTTGGCCTTTGTTGCCATTTTTGCTGTTTTTGCATAGTTTTCAATGTGATTGGAGCATTTTTAAACATTGACCCCTACCTGGCTACAGCTATCACCCTGGAATGGCTACCATATATAAATTCTAAGGAGGTGGTGGTGACGACGACATGCCCACTTTCAGCATTCTGGTCCAAGGTCTAATGAGATGAGGTGAACAGAGCTTTGCATATCATGTCATGATCCCCCCCACCCCCGAATGTCACAGGTCAGGCTGCAGAAAGCTTTGACAGTTTGGCTCTGGTGAGGACGTCTGGATGACCTTCTGGAACAGGTGCTTCAAATTATTTACTTATCTGTCAATAAATGAAGCAACTGCTTTTGTTTCAGATCAGCTCTATGATGTTTGAGTTCCACAAACTGACTGTTGCACTTTTCAGTTGACTTTACAATGTCTCGACAAACTGCTTGATGCAAAAATCGTGGAGCCGCAGCATGAGTTTGTGTGATTTTTCTCGCTTTAGTGTATAAAATGTTACGATGAAATGCGTGTTTATCTTTACAGCACAGACAAATGGACAACAAAGTTGTTTAGCAAAGCTTATGGTTTGAAATTGAATCCTTTCTACAGAAGCACAGAACGGGAATATTGAGTTTTCATTTTATTTCTTTGGACTTTGAGTCTCTTCTTGTGCTTTCTAGTAAATGAGGAAGCAGCTGCAGGCGACTCGTAAAGCAGGTCAAAGGAGCGTGACATTTCTCGTCAGCCCTGCAGTTTGCTCAGAATAGGATGAATCAGATAGAAGTTGTCAGCGTGCTGCAGGCGACTTTCTGCTCTCAGCTAAAATCAAGCTGCGCTAATGACTTCCAAAGCAAATGTGATCTTCATGAAACCGCTGGCTCTCAGCTGTCCAAACAAGACAGCGTGTCCATTGAAGCAAATGCCCTCGCCGTCCCCTGTAACCCTCCACACTGCAAAAGATGTCAGGTTGCAAAATATGCCATGTCAAACACTGGTGCACTGATAAATAGTGACAAAAGTGACAAAGTGACAAAGTTTTTTTATTCGGCACACAAAATATTCAAAAAGAAAAAAAATGAACAATTCCACAAACAAACACAGACAAAACTAGTGAGTCCGAAAGGGTGTGGGCTGAAGCAAAGCTTATTAGCGCCCACCCCTGCTAGTACAAGTCCAACAATTCTAATCAGTCATATTTACATAAATACAAATTCACTACTACATGTCGACACACAGACATACACATCAATATACTATTCACTTATAATTATATTTATATAGTACCAGATCACAAGAAAGTCGAATCAAGGCACTTTACGCCAGTAAGGACTAACCTTACCAACCCCCAGAGCAAGCACTAGGCAACTGTGGTGAGGAAAAACTCCCTATAAGGAAGAAACCTCAAGCAGACCAGGCTCTTGGGGGTGACCCTCTGCTTGGGCTGTGCCATATATACCTATATACATACGTATATACTTTACAAACATAAATATATACATACATATACACAGTCACTTATATACATATACATATACACCTACCCATATCTATATATCTACATACACATATACATACCCACACATTCAAATATACAATAAGTCCCACTTATAAATTGAACATTCCATATAAATCAAATTATATTTGCTTCTTTATGATACTTAGACATAATGTTCTTTTTGAGTAGTTTCTTAAATCTTACTAAGGTAACCTCTGTTGAACATTTGTTCCATTTCCTCAGCCCAACCACAGACACACAAAACCCCTTTACATTTGCTCTTAGTGGTGGTTTCATAAAAATTGCACAACCTCTTAAACTATATCTGGATTCCCTCCAGCTAAGTTTATTATCAATTATAACACCTAAAAATTTATTCTCTGTTACTAACTCAATTTCCTTATTGTTTATAGTTAAATTTTTACATTTGGGTGCCTGTTTATTTCCAAATATAATACATTTAGTTTTCCCAAGGTTGAGTGACAACTTATTAGCGTCAAACCAAACCTTACATTTTTCCAGTTCTTTCTCCACTATGTCCAGAAGCTGTTCAAGATTTTCACCGCTACAGAACACAGTTGTATCATCCGCAAAAAGGACACATCTCAGTGAACTCGACACCCAACTTATATCATTTATATAGATTATAAACAACAAAGGACCCAGCACTGAGCCCTGCGGCACCCCACATGTGACATCCCTGAGTTCAGAATTTGTATTATTGAATTGAACATACTGAAATCTGCCTTGTAAATAACTAGCTATCCATTCATATGCCAGACCTCTGATTCCATATTTCTGCAGTTTAATTAATAGTATTCCATGGTTAATTGTGTCAAACGCTTTCTGTAAATAAAAAAAAACACCTATTGTGTATTGTTTATTGTCAATTTCAGTTGCTATACTTTCCACAAAGTCCATCAAAGCATGTGATGTAGTTCGAGAACTTCTGAATCCATATTGTTCTTCACAAATGATGTTATGCTTCAGTAAATAATCATTTAATCTTTTAGCAAATATTTTTTCCAAAATGTTGGAAAATTGTGGCAGGAGTAATATAGGTCTATAATTAGAAAATGTGTGTTTGTCACCAGTTTTAAACAGAGGAATTACTTTGGCTACTTTCTTTTGAGAAGGAAATTTACCAGTACTTAGTGACATATTGCAAATATAATTGAACGGTTTTACTATACAATCAATAACTTTTTTTAATAAAGCCATATCCAAATTATTAAAATCAGTCGATTTCTTACTTTTTGAACCATGAACCAGATCAAGTATTTCCCTTTCATGAGTACCACCAATGAACATTGAAACAGATTTGTTAAATGTTGAATTATTTACCCAGAAGTTATTAGTTGATGAGTCAATTTTACTGGCAAGATTTTTACCCACATTAACGAAGTATTCATTAAAGTGTTCAGCAATAGACTCGTCGTTATCAATCGTGATGTAGTTGTTACTCTGAAAAAATGAAGGATAATCTCTAGTTACTCTATTCTTTTTTACTATTTCATTTAATATGTTCCATGTGTTTTTGATGTTATTTCTATTTTTGACAAGTAACTCATTATAATATATTTTTTTACTGAGTCTCATGATATTGATTAACTTATTCCTATATGTTTTATACTTACTTTCAGCTTCCTTAGTTCGTAGTTTTATGAATTGTTTATATAGTACGTTTTTCTTTTTACATGCCCTCTGAAGCCCCTTAGTTATCCATGGTTTGTTGCTATATTGATTTCTATATATTTTGTCAACAAATGGACAGTGTTTATTATACAAACTGGAAAAAATGGAAATGAAAGCATCATATGACCTGTCAACATCATCAACAAAAACATCTGACCAATTCTGACTTGATAAATCCTCCCTTAAATGATCAATTGTTTCAGGTGTTACTTTTCTACTCATGAATTTGATATTGCTTCGATACTTACAACAACCCTCCAATGCAAAGACTGAGAAAACTGGCAAGTGATCACTGATATCACTGACCAGTAATCCCCCACTAAGATTACCGGATATAACGTTAGTTAAAATATTGTCAATGAGAGTTGTTGAGTCCATAGTTATTCTGCTAGGATGAATGATGGTTGGAAACAGTCCTAAACAGTACAAGGTGTTTATAAATGAGGTAATTTGTGGATGATTGTGAGGGTTTAAAAAATCTATATTGAAATCTCCACAGACAAATAAATGCTTATTTCTGTTGATTTTGTTGTACATTCCTAAGATAATGTCTTCAAAGGTGTCAATATTTGTCCCAGGAGCTCTGTAAATGCAACTAACAACTATGTTTTTGGAGTTTATAGATGTAATTTCTATGGTAACACATTCCATGATGTTGTCCACTGTAAATGACATGTTAATGAGTTTACAGTTCTAATCTGACCTTACAAACAATGCAACGCCTCCGCCCCTTCTCGTCTGCCTATTAACCAGGAACAGTTCATAACCATCAAGATATACCAGATCTTTATTATCCTCATTTAACCATGTTTCTGAAATTGCAATAACTGAAAAACGTTTTTTGGATGTTTTCAAACAATCATTAATAGTGGACAGATTACGAGAAAGACTTCTGCTGTTGAAATGTATAATTGAAAAATCTTCATCATTGATTTTATAATTTTTGAATTGTTCTTCTGTAAAATATTTGCACTGTCTCACAATATTCTCACTGAAAAAGGTATCAGGATCATTTTCAGATTCGAAGGGGTGGTTAGCAGAGTTATTATAATTAAATGTATCTAGACAGAGCTCCTGGGCAGAAATAAACGGATCATTATCCTTAGTCATTATGTCTCTCTTGTCTCCGGGTGTAGATGATGTGGATGAGTGGGTTGCTCCAGTCTGCATCATGGTGCTGTGATGTGTTTGAGTCCTCATACCTATTGTTCATATTTGTCCAGCTCCTCGATGTTCCTTATTGCCATAACCTTTGCTTGTCCTGGTGATCCGTTCAGTTTGATGAATATTTTACAGTTTGAAGTCCATGTGTGCTGGATTTTTCCCTGTTTCTTCAAGAAGCGTGCTTTCCTGGCGATGTCGGCATTCCGTTTGGTGAGATGTTCATTGATGAATACGTTTGTCCCTTTCAGTTTTCTTCCTTGTTTTAACAGTGCTGTTTTGTGTTTTCTGTTGATGAATCTCATGATGACGGTTCGTTTATCACCGTCATTTCTCCGGGGCAGAGGGTGGCACGCTTCAATGTTATTTAAATCCATTTCTATACCTTTAGATAGGAGGAAATCAACAACCTGTTTTTCCACAGAGCTGACCTCCTGTTCACTGGGCTCCCCTCCGCTCTCATCTGTTACCGCCCGTGCGTAGGACCGTTGTTTGATGTGAAGACCGGTGATGATGACGTCGTTAATTCTGGTGTACTGCTCCAATTCAGCCACTCTATTTTCCAGCTGCACCAGATGCCGGTCTTTCTCTGCGTTCTGGAGCCGTAATGCCTTCACCTCCTCCACCAGATCCATGATTGATTTCTGTTGCTGCTTCACAACAGAAATCTCCTCTGATAGAAAGTCCAGAGATTTTTTAATATCGTCACCTTCCTCCGCTGTCAGAACCTTCTTAGGCCCCATGGTCGGCTTATGGGCAGCTTGACGATCGCCGATGTTAACAGCCTGCGTTGTTTGTCACCGGGATGGATCTGCACTGCGCTGGTGCTGCGCGGCCTCGGTGTTTCCGTGCTGATGGATCCGCAGTGGCTGCACGAGGCCTCGGGGCAGCGGCACTCGTGACGCGCGGCTTTAATGACAGCGCGCGGCCTCAGTGAATTCACCACGTTGGGCGGGCCTCGGACGTTGTTGCTGTCCAGTCGCGGGGCTAAGTTGCCGGTTGAGGTGGTATTCCCACTGTCCGGGGTTGAGGTGGTATTCCCACTGTCCGGGATGGCAACTACAAACACCACCTCTGAAAACTCAGGTACAAACTTTTTGCAGCTCGCTCTGACGACACGCAGTACAAACAAACAAACAAACAAACAAGCAAGCAAACAAAAACCCACAAGGCTAATTCCCACCGATGAGCCAACAGGCTGAAGGTCTGGACGCAGATCTGAGATCATACCCAGAACAACTTTATATCAAGCTTCTAAAAATGAGTAAAAAGTGGGAGGAGCTATGTGGGGTCAGTAGCTTTTTTAAACCCCATCACGCTCAAGCACATTTCCACAGCATCTGCAGAAAACTGGTATAAAGCAGTAAGAACCTGTCCACTGTATTAGGAATGCAGTAGAAACTGTTAGTGGCGAGGCATGAAGGACATGGTCAAACTTTGGACATGTTAATAAATACACAACAAGGATGTGGTTGAATCAGGACCCAACCAGAACTAAATAAGGGCTGCTGGGTGGTATGTCTCATGGCCATGTTCTTGGTCTAGTTGATAGCTTCATATCTCCTTTGGAAGGCCATGGTGCATACTGTTCTTTTGCTTACCACGCTACACAGACAAAACACTGTTTTACTTACAGACATACTGTTTCAGATAATGCAACGCGAGCTGTCACCGCATATAATAAATGTCAAATGCAACACTTTTCACCCATTCACATAGATCCACCCAGCAGTGCCAGACCCGCCCACCTGACGTTATCGGCCTAAAAATTATCGGACAAAAATTTATCGTAAGATAATTAGTCCGATAATGGTTTTTAAAGTTATCTAAAAAGATAATTCGATAATGAAAATATTATCTTCGATAAATATCGGTTAGCGGATTATCAGAACTGTGCCCACCACTGCATATTGCACATATCCCTCATACACATATTCAAACTGCACATACCCCTATTACACAGCAGTCTCACACAAATAGTTCATGCATATTGCACATATCCCTAAAACACATACCCCATTGCACAGCCATCTTCCACATATGGTTAAAAGGAAAATACTGACAATGAATAAATAACACTAAAATAGCAATGCCACCATGTCATTAATGCACAATCCTACTACCTATCCCAGGAACCACTATTTAAGACTCTAATTGACGTGGGCACAAATGAGTTTTTAAAGTGATTCAATCTGCACTGAGGGACTCTGTATCGCCTACCAGATGGTAGGAGTAACACATTCACACGCACACCTACGGGCAGTTTTTTTTAAAAGTTTCCAGTACACCTAACCTGCATGTCTTTGGATGTGGGAGGAAGCCGGAGGAACCCACGCAAACATGGGGAGAACACGCAAACTCTACACAGAAAGGCCACAGGTGGGATTGGGAATCGAACCCATGACCTTCTTGCTGTGAGGCAACAGTGCTAACCACAAAGCCACCGTGTTGTTATTATTAAATATTAAAACCATTCACACAAGGAGTAAATAATATGGTCTTACCTGTCCGTTTCAGTGAGATCATCTGAAAACTTATCCACCTTTACAAAATGACGTCTGAAAATAATTTAATTCCTTCTGTCCCGGGTGAAGAAAAGTCCATTTGTCACACGGGAGTTTGGTGCCAGGTTACAGTGCCGGCTGTAACCCATTATTGCGGCTGATGGATCGAGTCTCTGCTGTTAACGAGTTGCTTTACGCTGCAAGTTGAAAGACCCCATGTCCCTCATCTGCACTCAATGAAATTCTGCCACGATCCACAAAACAAAATAAAATCATCTGAAATTGAGTGGAGAAGCCGCACACACCGTGTTTGTGCACTTATCGATATGTGTTCCATCTGTCAATCAAAAGGATTCTGCCAGTGAGAATTAACTGTTCTGACACCAAAAACTATGGTGCAGCTCGGACCTGAACCACTCAGTGGAAACGGGGCTGTCAGTAGCCTCTGAAAATCCATAAATTTATGGGATTATTAAGATAATGGTTCTTGCCCTGATGCCCACTTCCTCCTTCTTCTCCAATGTCAGGATTCGCCAGGAAGTTCTTGGTTTTTAGTGGCGTGCGGTTCAAAATCTGAATATTTATCTGTTCAGTAACTGTGTACCAGGAAAGGATGAATTTCAAACTGCTTAATTTTAGTCTGAAATGCTAAAAAACAAACAAACAAAAAAAAACATATTGTGTCACTTACACTTTAACTCTTTGTGATGTGACGATGCAACATAACAGCTTCACAAAGAAGTTTTTTTTTTTTTTTAATTCAGTGTGATGAAGATGAATGAATATAGACGAGTGTTTTGGACCACGTCTCTGTCTCACCCTCTGTGGGATTTTTTCCTGAGTCTCTCTCCCCTCTCACTTTTTGTAACACTTTCCACTTGCGTTCCTGGTGTTAAGAGGCTCTTCACAGTGTTTTATTCACTGTGCTTCACAGCAGAGGTTTATTTTGTGCTGGAACACTGATAGTGCAGACACTGTGCACCGAAAACCCTCACTTACAAATGTGCTCTTTGCACGAAATGCAGGTGGCATCACACAGTTCCTCTCTAAATTATAGCTCCGCCCACTGGCAGCAAAATCTCAGCTGCACACATTAGTGTTATGGTTTTAAACCCCAGGAACTGAGTTGGACCTCAAAATGCAGTGTCGCCGAGAGGTAAGTGAAAAACAAAAGGTTTTATTCTTCTCCAAATGAAGGTGACAAACAGAGGCTCCAAAATCACAGCACCAAAAATAACAAGTGTCTTTAAAGACAAATCAATCAATCAATCAATCAATTTTATTTATATAGCGCCAAATCACAACAAACAGTTGCCCCAAGGCGCTTTATATTGTAAGGCAAGGCCATACAATAATTACGTAAAAACCCAAACGGTCAAAACGACCCCCTGTGAGCAAGCACTTGGTGACAGTGGGAAGGAAAAAGAAGAAACCTCCAGCAGAACCAGGCTCAGGGAGGGGCAGTCTTCTGCTGGGACTGGTTGGGGCTGAGGGGAGAGAATCAGGAAA
Organism: Thalassophryne amazonica; assembly: GCF_902500255.1. Taxonomy (NCBI): domain Eukaryota; kingdom Metazoa; phylum Chordata; class Actinopteri; order Batrachoidiformes; family Batrachoididae; genus Thalassophryne; species Thalassophryne amazonica. The sequence continues at coordinate 11,623,284 of NC_047114.1, forward strand.
AAGACATGCTGTGGAGGGGAGCAGAGATCAATCACTAATGATTAAATGCAGAGTGGTGCATACAGAGCAAAAAGAGAAAGAAACACTCAGTGCATCATGGGAACCCCCCAGCAGTCTAAGTCTATAGCAGCATAACTAAGGGATGGTTCAGGGTCACCTGATCCAGCCCTAACTATAAGCTTTAGCAAAAAGGAAAGTTTTAAGCCTAATCTTAAAAGTAGAGAGGGTGTCTGTCTCCCTGATCCGAATTGGGAGCTGGTTCCACAGGAGAGGAGCCTGAAAGCTGAAGGCTGAAAACTAAAAACACTGAAGTAACCAAAAACAAAAACAGACAGAGTGCAAATATCCATAACATAACACTACTGTCCAAAAAGAGACACAGTGAGGACATTCACAACGAGATGACTGACAAACGTGCCAAAGTGAACTGACATTCACAGAAACAAACAGCCCACAAAGAGATGTGATTAAATACATTTGGGTTGACTGCGATCAGGTGTGAGTAATCAGGAAGAAGCAAAGCACGTGAGGATCAGAGGGAACATAGAAAATAAACCCAGGCTCACGGTATTCTCAAAAGAAAAGAAAACAACTGATCACCATCGAAAATAAACCCAGGCCATGAAACAATAAACTAAGAATAGAGTGTTATTCCTTCAAGAGCACAACATCAGAAGACAAAAGTTACTAAAATAATTCCCAAGATGAAAACATCAGAAGACAAAAAACTACTACAAATAATTCCTCTACAAAATCATAAGAAATACCAAAAACATGAGGAAATAAAAGCACACAGAAGAAACCACAATAAGTGCATGAGGAGGCGGGGCCTTCGCAGCAGGCAGCTGACATAATGCTGCAATCCGATAACATGCGTAACTATGAGGATGATAGGGTGCAGCAGCAAACCAAGAACTAAAAGGTAAGCACTGCAATAGTACCATATAACCCAGAACACAAAGATCTACAGCCCTCGTTCTACCACTCATTCCCACACACACACCTAAAAGACCCATGCATGCTCACATGCATTCTCACACACTCCTTCACAACACGCACATCAGTACTCACACAGGAGGGGAGAGGCATGCGCACTCACAAACATCCACAGGACACAAGAGGAAGAACAGGACCTATAGGAGACTGTAGTCTCATTTGGGGGCGGGCGCTAAAGGGGTAAAATATGACGCATATGACGTCTTTTCTCTACTTCCTGGGTACCAAATACAGCATTTTCAATGGGTTTTTGGTCAAATTACACGCAAACAAAGTGAAAATGCAAAGAAAAGTGACAATGTGGTGGGAAAGTGGACATGTGTTGCAGTTTGTTAATGATCCGGAGCTCAAACGTGTTGAGGCGGTTTTGCAGGCGAGAGAACATAGCTACTGTGGCTAGCTGTGTAGGCTAACACTTACGACACAATGTCTCCCACTCACTTCATCTTTTCTTCTCCACTGGAACCCCCCCCCCCCCCCCACAAAAAAAACAAAACAACTTTTGTGATTGTTTCGGTGATTGCAGTGGAAAACAAAACAGTAGACCCTTTAGCTGTGTGAAGTTATGCTGTGCATATTTTAAATGTAGGTCCCCGTAAGTGGTCAAATCCCTCGATATCACGGAGGGTTCAAACAAGACTGCGGTCTCCTATTTCTACCCCAAAAACACAGCGACAGTGCAGACCCCAACACATTAGGCCTTAAACTGTGTCAGACGGACCTGCTTCATCTTCATCACTACTATAGTTCTCTGTCTGTCATATATGAATTTAACTTTGATTCATGGTGAAGATTAATATCCATACACTTTGGGCTTACAGCATCATTGCTCACGTCCATCATTCTGTCCATTTTCCTCCACTGGGGAGCTGGAGACTATCCCAGCATGCACTGGGTGAGAGGCGGGGCCAGTCCCTCAAAGCACTAACATACAGACAGACGACCATTTAGCTGTCAGCTGTCACTCTGGCATTTTAGAGCCTTCCGGAAAGTCTTGATAAAATATCCAGTGCAGCAGAGGAGATGTTCATGTTGTCCAGATCTGATGAATCCTGCAGGTTACACTTAATACACACAAACTGATGTCTGTTGTGGCTGTTCAGCTCTATCAAAGTGTTAAATCAGCTCTATCATAGTGTGAAGTCAACTCCATTTGAGTTGATCAACATGATTTAACACTACAATAGAGTAGATTTAATACACTGACACAGCTGGTTTAACACTGATAGAGTTGATTAAATATTATGATAGTGTTGATTTAACACTATGATAGAGTTGATTTAATACTATGACAGAGCTGGTTTAACACCATGACAGATTTGATTTAACACTATAATACAGTTGATTTCATTTTATAATAGAGTTGATTTAATGTTATGATGGGGATGAGTCCGATTACAAAGATGAGGTAAATCGACTGACAGCGTGGTGTTCAGCTAACAACCTGCCGCTGAACACCACAAAAACAAAAGACATAATCCTGGACTTCAGGAAGAACAGGGCTGACCCAACCCTGCTCTACATCCATGGGGACTGTGTGGAAAGGGTCAGCTCCATCATGTTCCTGGGAGTGCAGCTCTCTGACAGCCTCTCCTGGACTGCCAACACCACAGTGATGGTGAAGAAAGCCCAGCAGCGACTCCAGTTCCTGAAGGTGCTCAGGAGAAACAATCTGGAGGAGAAGCTGCTGGTGTTGTTCTACAGAGCCACCATCAAGAGCATCCTGACGTACTGCATCACAGCGTGGTACTGGAGGTGCTCAGCAGCAGACAGGAGAGCTCTGCAGAGGGTGATCAACACAGCCGAGGGGATCACTGGCTGCTCTCTGCCCAGCCTGGAGGACATTGCCAGTTCTCGCTACCTCAGCAGAGCTGCCAGCATCATCAAAGACACATCCCACCCCAGTAACCACCTGTTTGACCCTCCGGCCGACGGTATAGGTCAATCAAAACCAGGACAAACAGACTCAGGGACAGCTTTCTCCCCAGAGCGATCACTGCACTGAACAATAAAAAAACACATTAATCTGTACTTTTCAAGTTTCTTGTGCAATATCTGTAAACCATGTGCAATATTTCCGGTGCAATATTATTCCACAGTTGTATATAATTCTCATTTTACATTTTACTTGGTCCACATTTTATTTTATTTAGTTGTACATATACTTTGAATAATTTATTGTTAAATTTTATTATCTTCTATTTGGCTAACAATTACTCGCACCTCGGAAAAGCACCTTTTGGAGTTGCACTCAAATCTCATTGCAATGCAAATTACAATGACAATAAAGGCGATTCTGATTCTGATTCTCTGATTGTAATGATAGGGTTGATTTAATACAATAATAGGGTTATGATTTAAGAGCCAGGAACAGAGTTGGATATACCCTAATGCAGGACAGTGAAGACAAAAAGTTGACTTTCAAAGAATGCAAATGTTTACTAAAGGACGGGTGAGCAAGGACACAAAAACAGGTGGAGGAGCAGGAACAAAAAAAAAAATACACTTTCCACCCACTCAGGGTGTGGGGATGTCCAGGGCATGAGGAGGATGTCCAGGACGTATGTCCTTTTTTGTCCTTTTTTTAACTGTGATGAGAGAGTTTGAGCAGAGAACAAGGAACTAATGCCTGCAGCCAGACTTTTTTTTTTCTTTTAATTGTTTACATGTGCGCACGTGAACTAATGTCCATGAGTGGACTAGACATGTCCGGACTTTTTACTGGATGTCTCTGCTGGCAGTCAGTCTGTGAGCAGGACTTTTATGGATTTTATTTAAACACATTTGTGAGAGAAGAAGCTGCTGCTGCCTCACAGTGCCTCTCTTCACCAGACAGCTCCACACAGAGAAGGAGCTGAGTTGCAATCAGCATTTTTTTCTGTGGTCTTTTTTTTTCAGCATGTAGTTTTTACTGCATTGAGTACACAGTATAAAAACAATCCTGCGTGATTTATACTGTGGGAACAATGGAACACAGCAGGAATCATAAATTGGCTTCTGAGTCATGCCGAGTAACGCCTCTTTGCCCCGAGTTACGTCTCTTTGCCCCGACTTGCGCTGGAACCACTTCATTTCTGCGTCAAGCACAGGACGCCAAAAAAATTAAACAGGTTTAATTTTTCGGCATCCAACTTGCTTCCTCCTTTGCACCCCTTGCCCTGTTGTGGCGCCGAGCTGCATCGTCTCGGCACTGAATTGCTTGCACGCGGCGTCGTCATAATGACACACGGCGCAACTGGGAGCACCCCCAGTGTGAAAGGGGCTTTAGAAAGTGTGTGGCCATTCGTACTATCATCAAACAGCAGATGATCACTGTCAAGGTGGATGTGAAAGTGCCCCACGACTGTGAAATTGCCAAGTGTACATATGGTGTGCCAGAGTGTCGGCTCTTCCCACAACACATCTGTGCGTGTGGTCTGCCCCCCGCCGGCGAGGCATCTCTCATCTGATTACAGAGTGACATCTTGGTCTGGGCACTGACAGGACAGGGAGCACGGCTGGCTGCCCCACAGCTTGTGTGGAAATACATAAAAAGATATATCGCTTTTGCAATGGGAGGAGAAACGGACCGTCAGTCCGTTTGGACACGCAGCAGGCGATCTGAATGTCACATCTGACAGGACACGCGTGTCGGGCCGTGAGGGCTGTGAGCGGCACGCCGCACGACCAGGACAAGCCAACAGTATGACAAATACGCCACTTTCAGTCACGCATCAGGAGAAAAACGTCATACCAAACAATGTGTGGTCAGTTATCACAGTGTTTTTTTTTTTTTTAGAAAACATGTTTATCTGCTTGTTGATTATAGACATTTCACGCTCCTGGGACAAGACAATGATTATAGTGTAGCAGTAATGTTTCTGTCTGATAATCAGAGCGTGTGGGTTTGAATCCTGTGGTGTTTTTTCTTTTTATTTAACCAGGGTTATTTAACGACCCCTTCATGACTGTATGTCTTTGAGCATGGGTCATCTTCAGAGGAACAGATGGATCATATTTGTATTGCCCGCTTGATAAATGTGGGGTTTTTATATGGTGTGTGGGTTTATTTCATTTTAAATGCATTCATCTCCTTCCTCATATCAGGCAGGTTCCCACAACTTTCACAGGACTGCAATTGTAGCTCAGTGGTAAAGTTTCTGACTGACAGTCAGAGCTTTTGGCTGGCTTGGGTTCGAGTCCTGTGGATGAAATTTTCATTTTTTTATTTTCACCACATCACGCAGCTGCTGTGAAAAGCTGCTGTGTTCCCGCATGTATGGACCATCACTCCAGCATCATGCACCCCTGCCTGTCGGCGCGATGTTTTGTGGTTCGATCATAATAGCTGTTTTACCGTGAGTCACCCTGAGTTGTACTTTATTCGCATTATGTGTGAAAGGGCCCTTACACTTTACGCAAATCAGTGGCAGCACTTATTCATGGACAATCACCTGTAAGTCGCACTCTTTTTACAGCACCAGATTTCTTGGATTACTTTGAGAAGAAAATAGAAGTCATTAGGTTAAACATATCCCAGCATGCCTTAACCCAGCCACTACACCCTGCTATTGAGGTGGGTACCATTACTGTGGTATTACCTAGATTTTCAAAATTTGATAGTATCTCACTGGGTGTGCTGACAAAACTCATAATGTCTACAAAAAGCACAACCTGCTTATTTGATCCGGTACCAACAAAACTGTTTAAGGACCTGTGGCCCAGTCTTGGGCCAATTGTGCTGGAAATTATTAATCTCTCATTAACCTCTGGATCTGTTTCTAAATGTTTCAAATCTGCAGTGATTAAACTATTACTTAAGAAATCTAATCTTGACCCGAGTGTATTGAAAAAATATCGGCCGATATCAAATCTATCATTTTGCTCTAAAATTCTGGAAAAAGTGGTTTCATGGCAGCTCGTGGACCACCTTAGTGAAAATAATCTTTTTGAGCCACTGCAGTCTGCTTTTAGAAAATATCATTCCACAGAGACGGCTCTCACTAAAGTGGTGAATAATCTTCTGCTTGCAATGGATTTGGACACCACTACGGTTCCGGGACTGTTGGATCTCAGTGCTGCGTGTTGTACCATGGATCATCATACTCGGTAGGCTGGAGAATCATTTTGGGATTACTGGGAGTGCCCTAGTGTGGTTGACGTCATACCATACCAGTCATTCTCACTGTGTTTTGTACAGTAACACTACCTCTAACCATAGTGACATGAAATTTGGGACTCCTAACCATAGTGACATGAAATTTGGGACTCCACAGTAGAGCATGACACGGGAGTGGATTTTCACTCCCGTCCTATCCCGCTCCCAGAAAAAAAAATCCCATCCTGTCCCAATCCTGGACTGGAGTAAAAAAATAAATCCCATCCCATCCCATTCCTGTAAAGATGACTCCCAATCCCATCCTGCTCCCACTCAAAATCAGTCCCACTCCCATCCCACTCCCGTATGTCTTGCGCCGTGATGATCAATCAGGGACTGAATATGTAGTGACATGGAGATGTCTGGAGTTTGACTGAAGATGTGAACATGTCCTGTATCTGGTAGCAGCCTGTGAGCAGGACTTATGTCTCTTTTGTCCTTTATTTCACAATTATGACAGCATTTTCGGATCAAACAGCAGCACCACAGCAAGCAGCGGAGTTTCTTTCTCTTTTTATTTTACGTGCGTGCGCGAGCAAATCGTCTGTGGAGAATATTTTATTAATTAAATACACAGATGTATAATAAAGCAAAGAAAGAAAGAAAGGAAATGAGCAAGGAACAGCCCTACAGCAAGCAGTGGAGTTTCTTTCTTTCTTTCTTTTTATACGTGCGCGCGCGAGCAAATCGTCTGTCAACTACACAGATGTATAATAATGTATACTATAATGTATCCATGAATAAGTTCTGCCACTGATTTGCGTAAAGTGTAAGGTATGATGTATAATGTATAATGTATAATCGTCAACTACACAGATGTATAATAAAACAAATGGTGACTGGTTTCTAAACACAATTATGACAGAGTTTTTTGGTGGAAGAGTGAGCTGCAGCAAGCAGCGGAGTTTCTTTTTTTTTTTTTTAATTGTTTACATGTGCGAGCGTGAATGGGACAGTTGGTCCTCAAGTTGGGTCCTGCAGAGGCGGAAGGACCGCCGAAAGCAGCCGTCATCCAGACTCAGCTCCTGGAGCAAATAATGATACTCTCTGTATTGGGAGATTTCCACAAAAACTCACTCCGTGTGATCAAGGTCCGTCATGTTAACTTGATTGACAACCGTAGTCGGCAAGCGGAATGGAAGCTCTTCCTATTTGATGACTCACCGGGGCGAATTTTCGCAGCAAAAGCAGAGCGACATGCCGGGCGAAGAAGGCGTGTCCGTCGCCACGCGACCCCGTGAATTTGTAGCGTCTGATCGCGCCCGGTGTGAACGCATTTTGGTTGTTTTAAATAGATGAAAATCATCATCTATTTTTGGCATTCCCGCTCCCATTCATTTTTATTCCCGTCCCATCCCAATCACGGGATTGATAAAATTTTGATTCCCATCCCACGGGAATCCCGCAGGAATCATGTGACCCACGGGAATTCTCGAAAAATGTCATCCTCTACTCCACAGGGGTCCGTCTTAGGTCTTAGGCCCCCTGCTTTCCTCCCTTTATATAGCACCCCTTGGGCACATATTGCAGCATTTTTTGGGATTACCTTTCACTGTTTTGCTGATGATACTCAGTAGTGTTCAGAATAATCATAGTGCTATGTGACTAAAAAGATTAATCCAGATTTTGAGTATATTTCTTATTATTACACGGGAAACAAGGTACCAGTAGATTCTCACAAATCCAACAAGACCAAGCATTCATGATATATGCACACTCTTAAGGCTATGAAATTGGGCTATTAGTAAAAAAAGTAGAAAAGGGGGTGTTCACAATAATAGTACCATCTGCTGTTGATGCTACAAACTCAAAACTATTATGTTCAAACTGCTTTTTTAGCATGGAAGAAATGGTAAACAACCATCAAAATGGATAGAAGAATAACCAGAATGGCAAAGGCTCACCCACTGATCAGCTCCAGGATGATCACAGACAGTCTGGAGTTACCTGTAAGTGCTGTGACAGTTAGAAGACACCTGTGTGAAGCTAATTTATTTGCAAGAATCCCCTGCAAAGTCCCTCTGTTAAATAAAAGACGTGCAGAAGAGGTTACAATTTGCCAAAGAACACATCCACTGGCCTAAAGAGAAATGGAGGAATATTTTCTGGACTGATGAGAGTTAAATTGTTCTTTTTGGGTCCAAGGGCCACAGACAGTTTGTGAGACGACCCCCAAACTCTGAATTCAAGCCACAGTTCACAGTGAAGACAGTGAAGCATGGTGGTGCAAGCATCATGATATGGGCATGTTTCTCCTACTATGGTGTTGGGCCTATATATCACATACCACGTATCATGGATCAGTTTGGATATGTCAAAATACTTGAAGAGGTCATGTTGCCTTATGCTGAAGAGGACATGCCCTTGAAATGGATGTTTCAACAAGACAATGACCCCAAGCACACTAGTAAACCAGCAAAATCTTGGTTCCAAACCAACAAAATTAATAGTATTAATATTAATTAATAATTAATAATAATTAATATTAATTAATATTCCTCCATTTCTCTTTAGGCCAGTTGATGTGTTCTTTGGCAAATTGTAACCTCTTCTGCATGTCTTTTATTTAACAGAGGGACTTTGCAGGGGATTCTTGCAAATAAATTAGCTTCACACAGGTGTCTTCTAACTGTCACAGCACTTACAGGTAACTCCAGACTGTCTTTGATCATCCTGGAGCTGATCAATGGGTGAGCCTTTGCCATTCTGGTTATTATTCTATCCATTTTGATGTTGTTTTTTTTTTTCAATTTTCTTCCACGCGTCTCTGGTTTTTTGTCCATTTTAAAGCATTGGAGATCATTGTAGATGATCAGCCTATAATTTTTTGCACCTGCGTATACGTTTTCCCCTCTCCAATCAACTTTTAAATCAAACTACGCTGTTCTTCTGAACAATGTCTTGAACATCCCATTTTCGTCAGGCTTTCAAAGAGAAAAGCATGTTCAACAGGTGCTGGCTTCATCCTTAAATATGGGACACCTGATTCACACCTGTTTGTTCCACAAAACTGACAATCTCACTGACTGAATGCCACACTACTATTATTGTGAACACCCCCTTTTCTACTTTTTTTACTAATAGCCCAGTTTCATAGCCTTAAGAGTGTGAATATCATGAATGCTTGGTCTTGTTGGATTTTTGAGAATCTACTGAATCTACTGGTACCTTGTTTCCCATGTAACAATAAGAAATATACTCAAAACCTGGATTAATCTTTTTAGTCACATAGCACTACTATTATTCTGAACACTACTGTATATCGCATACCAGGTATCATGGATCAGTTTGGATATGTCAAAATACTTGAAGAGGTCATGTTGCCTTATGCTGAAGAGGACATGCCCTTGAAATGGGTGTTTCAACAAGACAATGACCCCAAGCACACTAGTAAACCAGCAAAATCTTGGTTCTAAACCAACAAAATTAATAGTATTAATATTAATTAATAATTAATAATAATTAATATTGATGAATATTCCTCCATTTCTCTTTAGGCCAGTTGATGTGTTCTTTGGCAAATTGTAACTTCTTCTGCACATGTCTTTTATTTAACAGAGGGATTTTGCAGGGGATTCTTGCAAATAAATTAGCTTCACACAGGTGTCTTCTAATTGTCACAGCACTTACAGGTAACTCCAGACTGTCTTTGATCATCCTGGAGCTGATCAGTGGGTGAGCCTTTGCCATTCTGGTTATTCTTCTATCCATTTTGATGGTTGTTTTCCATTTTCTTCCACGTGTCACTGGTTTTTTGTCCATTTTAAAGCATTGGAGATCATTGTAGATGATCAGCCTATAATTTTTTGCACCTGCGTATACGTTTTCCGCTCTCTGCGCTCTTCCACAGCATGTCTTTTTACTGATTCTCTCCCCTCAGCCCCAACCAGTCCCAGCAGAAGACTGCCCCTCCCTGAGCCTGGTTCTCCTGGAGGTTTCTTCCTGTTAAAAGGGAGTTTTCCTTCCCACTGTCGCCAAGTGCTTGCTCATAGGGGGTCGTTTTGACCGTTGGGGTTTTTCTGTAATTATTGTATGGCTTTTGCCTTACAATATAAAGCGCCTTGGGGTGACTGTTTGTTGTGATTTGGCGCTATATAAATAAAATTGATTTGATTTGATTTGATTTGATTTCCCATGTAACAATAAGAAATATACTCAAAACCTGGATTAATATTTTTAGTCACATAGCACTACTATTATTCTGAACACTACTGTATATCTCTGTAATCTCATCTACATAAAATCCTTAGAAGATTGCCTTGCATCAATGAAAAGCTGGATGTCTAGCAACTTCCTACTTTTAAACTCTGATAAGACTGAAATGATGGATCTTGGTCCACTGAGACATCGACATCAATTTGACCAGCTAATGCTTAGCCTAGGCTCCTGTGTCTTACATCACACTGACAAGTGAGGAACATTGGGCTAATTTTTGATCTTACGTTGTCCTTTGACCTCCACATTATCAATCAATCAATCAATTTTATTTATATAGTGCCAAATCACAACAAACAGTTGCCCCAAGGCACCTTATATTGTAAGGCAAGGCCATACAATAATTACATAAATACCCCAACGGTCAAAACGACCCCCTGTGAGCAAGCACTTGGCGACAGTGGGAAGGAAAAACTCCCTTTTAACAGGAAGAAACCTCCAGCAGAACCAAGCTCAGGGAGGGGCAGTCTTCTGCTGGGACTGGTTGGGGCTGAGGGAGAGAACCAGGAAAAAGACATGCTGTGGAGGGGAGCAGAGATCAATCACTAATGATTAAATGCAGAGTGGTGCATACAGAGCAAAAAGAGAAAGAGATATTAGAGATATTATGTTGACTGCTTTCTTCCACCTGTGAAATATAGCAAAGATTCATCCCATCCTGTCTATGGCTGATGCTAAGACCCTGATACATGCATTTGTTTAGATTGGACTACTGCAATTTTCTATTTACTGATTAACCAGAGTCCAGGATTAGGGGTCTCCATTTGGTTCAAAATGCTGCTGGCAGACTTTTGACACAAAGCAGAAAGTCTGACACCCATTTTGGCATCTCTTCACTGGCTTCCTGTCCCAGTGAGATCAGATTTTAAGGTTCTGCTACTAACCTATAAAATTGTTCATGGACTGGCACCTCCCTACTTAGCTGACCTAATTAAACCCAATGTACCGGCCCGGGCTTTGCGTTCTCAGGGTGCAGGACTACTTTGTGTCCCTAGGGTGAATAAGACATCTCCAGGTCATAGAGCTTTCTCTTATCATGCCCCTGTTCTGTGGAATGATCTTCCTGCATCAATAAAACAGTCAGATTCTGTAGAGACTTTCAAGTCCAGACTTAAGGTGTACGAGGTCTATTAGAAAAGTATCCGACCTTATTATTTTTTTCAAAAACCATATGGATTTGAATCACGTGTGATTGCGTCAGACAAGCTTGAACCCTCGTGCGCATGTGTGAGTTTTTCCACGCCTGTCGGTTGCGTCATTCGCCTGTGAGCAGGCTTTGAGTGAGGAGTGGTCCACCCCCTCGGCGGATTTTCATTGTCAGGAAATGGCGGAATGATTTGGGCTTTTTTTCCCATCAGAATTTTTTCAGAAACTGTTAGAGACTGGCAGCTGGAAACCATTCGAAAAAATTTTTCTGGCTTTCGGTGAAAATTTTACAGGCTTCACAGAGAATAAGGACTGTTACTACAGCTTTAAAGACGCCTTTAAGGACGCTCGACGTGCCACGCTCCATGCCGCCATCGAGAGCCACAAACCACCGGATCATTTCTAAATGGATGGCTCTGTGGATCCGAGACCGTCGTGTGCACTTTCTCTGGTTATCACAAGAGCTGGACATCAGCCATTTTTCGGCAGATTTCACTTTTAACAAGAGATTTTGTCATGGAAAGCCGAGCGGAGGCTTCGCGCGTCATGACCGATTTGCTGATGGATCAAGACAAAGGAACACCTCTGTTTTGGTCTCACAGGACGGCTTTGAGATGGCGTTCAGACAGCTGTCGGTGGTTTTTCCATCGAGTGATTATCCAAGAAATTGTTAATGTGCCTGGACATGCCAGAACATGTCCCGTGAGGCTTCATCACGGCGTTGCTGTGCGCCATGCGGCACCGCCGTGACGTGCGAAGCCTCCGCTCCTCTTTCCATGACAAAAACTCCTGTAACAGTGGAATGTGCCGTTCATTTCCAAACTGGATGCTGTGTTTTATCCGGGACGTCGTCTGACTAGCACAGGAATTGTGAAAAGACATGGACATCAGCACTTTTTCGGCACATTGAGACAGACGTGCGGAGGAATTCCTGTGCCCAAAGCCCAAATCATTCCGCCATTTCCTGACAATGAAAATCAGACGAGGGGGCTGGACCACTACTCACTCAAAGCCTGCTCACAGGCGAATGACGCAACCGACAGGCGTGGAAAAACTGACACAAGCACACGAGGGTTCAAGCTTTTCTGACGCAATCACACGTGATTCAAATCCATATGGTTTTTGAAAAAAATAATAAGGTCGGATACTTTTCTAATAGACCTCGTACTTATTTTCCCTTTGGTATGGCTAGCATACTGGCATAGTATGTTACTGTGCTTTTTACTCTTTCAAATTCATTTTATTTGAAAACGGAACCTCAACTTTATCTAAATTCTGGGTCTTTTAGTGAAGCTTATGGCTAGTGGCTGGTGTAGGATGAAAACCACAGGATGAATATAATAATGTTTTGGAATATTGAAAATTATCATGTGTGGATAATTTTACCTCGAAAAGGGGCACCACCTATCGCTGCCTGGATGATCTATAACAAGGCTATAATATGATTGATTTTAGGGTCAGTCGATAGGAAATATTAAAATCAGTCTCAAAATTTCAGGCGTAAACTCCGCAGGTCAGATCCGACACCCTCTGTAAAACCATATTATATGTAAACCCAACCACTGAAGAAAGAAAAAAGGTTTAATTTTAAAAATTGAAAAAGGAAGTTATGGGAGTCACATAGGCACTACAAGCGGAATGGCAGCTGGCTCGGGACTCTCCGTCTTTCGACATTTTATTTTGACTAATACTGAAAGTGTGCGGCTCATTTTCGAAGTGATTTACAGTGTCATATGTGGGCATTAATCAGTCGTCTCTTGCGCGTCTCCAGTTGGTGCAGAATGCTGCTGCTCGTCTTTTGACAAACACTTCTAGACGTGAGTATATTGCGCCCATCCTATACTCACTCCACTGGCTTCCAGTTCGTTTTAGAATTGATTTTAAAATTTTAATGTTTGTTTTTAAAGCTATTTATGGCCTTGCACCTCCCTACTTGTCTGAAATTTTAACTTTGCGCACCTACAGTAGGACGTTAAGGGTGTCTGGCCAGCTTTACTTAGATGTTCCAAGGTCAAGATATAAACGCTGGGGTGATCATGCTTTCGCGGTAGCTGGCCCCAGACTGTGGAATGAGCTACCTCTTGAGTTACGTACTATTCCTGACCTAGCACTTTTTAAATCTAAGTTAAAGACTTATTTATTTAAACTGGCTTTTAACACTTAGTGGGGAGGTGACATGTTCTGTTATTTTTATGTTTTTTTTTTATGTGTTGTTTTAAAATTTAATTTTATATGTGTTTTATTTTGTAAATTTGTGTTTTAATGTTAAGCACTTTGGACACCAGTCGGTGCTGTAAAGCGCTTTATAAATAAATGTTGATTGATTGATATGTGTGGAAATGGTGGTTTTCACTTTTGTTGAGAAAATCGGCTCAAATTTACTATGGCTTCCAAGCAAAAGGGGAAGAATACCCACAGCACTCCGCTGAATGAAGCTGAAGAGCTACCTCTACAGACTGTCGCTTCCAGTGTCTCATCTATAAAGCAGAAGTTGGATGATTTGACAAACACTGTCACGGCCATGCAGGAAAGAGTGGCGGAGGCCGAGATACGCATATTGAGCCTCAAAGATGCGCACGATAAGCTGCAGACGACAGAGAGCAAGAGAGACAAGCTAGTGGAGTCAATGTGGGATCGCATTCAGGCCCTTGAAAACTACAGCAAGAGGAATAATGTGAGAGTGGTGGGCTTAAAAGAGACTGTTGGTGTGGATGGGACACTTTTGAGTTGTGTTAAGAAGTTGCTTGTGGAGGGGCTGGGGGTGAACACAGCTGACCTTGAGTTCGAGATGGAGCGGGCGCACCGCGCATTGGGACCCCCGCCAGATCCGGCCAATACTGGTTCGTTTTCTGCGACAGTCAGCCAGAGAGAAAGTGATCATCGCCGCGAAAGAGAAGCGCGGGTTTGAGTGGGAGGGCTGCCGTCTGTCTGTGTTCCCGGACATATCCAGAGAGCTGGCGGAGAGGAGGAAGAGTTTCACTGTGGTGAAGCACAAACTGCAGCAGCATCATGTGAAGTACACACTTGCGTTCCCAGCGCCACTGAGAGTGAAGTGGAAGGGGAGGAATATGAGCTTCACTTCTGCGGTAGCAGCGGAAACGTTTTTAGAAAAGGATGAGGATGATGGTACGACAGCGACAGATTAGATGCACCGGGAGCCAAACACAGCATGCCGTGATGAATATGTCAGAGGAGGAGCAGACCCAGACCACGGTCACCAAGGAGGAAGAAAGCGGCGCCTTTCATGGACCCGATAAGGTTTTGTTCTAGGTTTGACTGCTTCTAGTTCACGTGTTCTGAAGTTATGGTGCAGAACGATTTGCAATTTGTTGTCAGAATTGCAATGTTAGAAATGTTCTTTTTTCACGTTAAGCTTTCTCTTTTTCTTTTTTTGGCTGGTGGCACACTATGGGGTGGGATTTGTATGTAATATATCTGGGATTACAGGTTACATATTATTATATTTATTCCAGCAATGACTGGAAAATGCATTAAAATAATGTCTTGGGATATTAATGGAAGTGGAAATCCTGCAAAGAGGCGTAAAGTATGGGCTTATTTAAAATCAAATCAGGCAGACATAGTATTCTTACAAGAGACTCATTTGAACAAAGGGGAAGAGTCCAAATTTAAAACAGGATGGGCTGGTCATATATTTCATAGCTCATATTCAAGTGCTTGCAATGGAGTCATGATCCTAATTATAAGAATTATTCACTTTAAATTGGTTAAAGAGTCCAAGGACACAGAGGGAAGAGTCATATGTGTTCAGGCATTGATAGAGGGCATAATGATGACACTGTGCAATATCTATGCACCAAATAAGGAGGATCCCCAATTTTTCCATGATGTAAATAGAATTTTGGGGGAGATGGAGGGACAAATTATACTAGCTGGGGATTTTAATGAAGTTTTGGATCCCTGCCTTGATCGAAGTAAATATAAGGTGCCGCTTAGTAATAAGGGCAGAGAGGCAGTTTTCATAATGACAGAGGATATGGGTTTGACAGATGCATGGAGGCTCATTAATCCATGTAAAAGAGAGTATACATTTTACTCTCATTGTCACAAGTCATTTCCGAGATTGGATATGTTTTTGGTTTCAAACTCCCTACTAAATTGTGTAGCAAGTTGCTCCATTAAAACTATTGCACTCACTGACCATGCAGCTGTGGAACTCTGTCTGGAACTCGGAGTCGAGGAGAGGAGGGGTTCTAGATGGAGAATGAACGTCTCACTATTTCAGGACAAGTGTTTTAAGGCGGCGCTAGGTGAGGACCTCAAACACTTTTTTGAAACAACTACAGGTAGTACAAAATATACTGACAGTGTGTGGGAGGCGTCAAAAGCTTACATTAGGGGGAAGCTGATAGCACATGGCTCAAAAAAGAAAAAAGACAGCCTGTACAGAATTAAAGAATTGGAAAAAGAAATCAAAATTAAGGAAATTAAACTAGCTGAACAATATACTGAACCACTCTGTTGTGAAATTTGTGAATTGAAATTTCAATTGAATGAAATTTACAATAAAAAAAGTAGCGTACTCTCTGTTCCACTTGAAAACCACATTCTATGAAGGGGGAGAAAAGACTGGTAAAATATTGGCAAGACAAGTTAAGAAGCAAGATTTTTCTAACGCTATCCCTGCCATTAAAAGGGGAAGCAATTTGGCCACATCGGTCTCTGAAATAAACAAGGTATTTCAAGATTATTATAGAAAACTATATACATCCACAGTTTCTGGCACTGCAAGTCAAATAGAAGCTGAACTCTTCCTCTCCAGACTTACTTACCCAAATTGCTTCAGGAACATGTGGATCTGCTAGAGCTGGGGTGGCCAAGTTCGGTCCTTGAGAGCCACATTGCTGACACTCTTAGTTGTGTCCCTGCTCCAACACACCTGAATCCAATGAAAGGCTCATTAAAAGTCTGCTAACGAGTCTTTCATTGGATTCAGGTGTGTTGGAGCAGGGAGACAACTAAGAGTGTCAGGAATGTGGCTCTCGAGGACCGAACTTGGCCACCCCTGCGCTATAGGGCTCAATAACTGAAGAAGAAATTAGAAAAGCAGTTTCTCTAATGAAAACAGGGAAGTCGCCAGGTTATGATGGCCTCCCTGCGGAGTATTATAAAATGTATACTGATACTCTTGTACCTGTGTTACAAAAAGTGTATAAGGAGGCCTTTAAGAGGGGACAGATACCTGATACATTTAATGAGGCATTGATATCTCTGATACCAAAGAAGGATAAGGATAATACAGAGCCATCAAACTATAGGCCGATTAGTTTGCTGAATACAGACTGTAAAATTCTCACTAAGATACTGGCTTCACATCTACAACGACCATCATACATCAAAATCAGACAGGCTTTATGAAATCTCGATCTCCTTCGGACAACATCCGTAAATTGCTGCACTTGATATGGTTAAGCCAGTCAAAAAAATTTACCTATAGCAGCCTTCTCCCTGGATGTGGAGAAGGCTTTTGACAAAGTTGAATGGCCCTTTCTCTTTTTGGCTTTGTCAAAATTCGGCTTTGGGCCATGTTTTATAAATTTGGTGAAATTATTGTATAAGGAACCAAAGGCTGCAGTAATATCCAATGGTACTACCTCATCCTGAGCCCCTTCTTGTTCCTCATATTTATAGACACTTTAGCTGTGAGCATTAGAGCAAATGAGAATATTAAGGGTGTGTTTTGTGGGCAACAGGAAAACAAGTTGCTTCTCTATGCTGATGATATTTTAGCTATCATCGCTGAACCTCGTTCTTCCTTACCGTATCTGATGAGCACCATAGAGTCTTTCTCAAGGGTATCGGGATATACAGTTAATTGGGACAAGTCCGAGGCAATGCCTTTGTCTTTCGTCTGTCACCCATACATGGTAGAGAGATTTAAATTCAAATGGGTACCAAAGGGAATGAAGTATTTTGGAATCAAACTCTGTCAAAATATGGAGGACATGCCTCAGTTTAACTTTGATCCAGTGTTGCTTAAAATTAGGACAAATTTGGAAAAATGGGAAAAACTACCAATTTCACTCTGGGGTAAGATTAATATAATTAAAATGATTATATCCCCTCAGTTCAACTACCTATTAATGATGCTGCCCATTGTAATACCATTGACTAGCTTTAAACAGTATGAAAACTTACTTAAACAGTTTTTATGGGAGGGTAAAAAATCCAGAATTAAAATGACCAAACTGTATGCACCAAGGGAGAAGGGTGGCCTTGGACTGCCTGACCCAATTTTATACTACTTATCATTTGAAATGGTCAAACTAGTGAAATACTGGGAGCAGACTGGGGGAGGACTAGATTGGTTGAAGTTGGAAGCTGATATCTGCACTCCTTTTGAGCCAAAACATAAATTATCGCAAAAAAATGACTCCACAAACCCAGTTCTTATACATTCTGGTCAGGTTTGGTTGAAAGTACATAAAATAATTAAACAATCCCATTCTGTTCAAAAATATGCATCACTTTGGAACAATCCTTCAATTTGTATTGATAAGAAACCTGTGTTTTGGGGAAAGTGGCATTCCTGTGGCATTCATACCATCAGAGATTTATACAGAGATGGGCATTTCATGTCCTATGCAGAACTTGTTCACAATTTTAAACTGGAAGGGAAGGAAAATTTTTGGAAATATCTACAAATGAGACATTGTGTGACATCCAAATTTAAAGAGGGTGGTGAGAATCTCATTCTAAATTTTATTAAGTTGCCACGGGAACGTCACACTGCCTCTCAATTCTACATGTTTCTGAATAATGATAGAAGTGGTGATTCTTCAAATATCAAAATGCTATGGCAGAGGGATCTTGACACGGAAATCTCACAAGATAAATGGTTGGATATCATGTCAAAAAATGGTAAATATGTGAAGGAAGCCAGAAGTAAATGCATACAGTATAAAATTTTAAATAGGTACGATCACACTCCGTCTAGGCTACATAGCATGAAACGTATGCCTGATAATCTTTGTTGGAAATGTAAAATTGAAGTTGGGACGTTTATACATTACTTTGGGGAATGTTCTTCTGTTTCTCCATTTTGGACTAAAATCATTGCTATTCTGAAAAGGTGGTGTGGATCGGAGGTGCCTTTAACACCAGAACTGTGCTTACTAGGAGACAGGTCGCAAGTTCCCAACATCCCCAAGGCTGCTTTCTCTGTGCTCATAGTTTGACTTGTAACAGCATCAAGAATAATTTTGAGACATTGGAGGACTGCCACTCATCCCAAATTGAAAGATTGGTTAACAGCAATGGCAGAAGCTGCTTCTTATGAGACTATGCTTAACAGACTGAGAGACAACACAGAGGACAAGGACACAGATTGGGACAACTTTTGGAATAATTTAAAATTGCAGGAAACTACAAGTAACATTTAAATAGCAATTGGACTTCAGGTAAAGGTCAGGATCTTCATGTACGAGGTCTGTCCAAAAAGTAACGGACCTTTTTATTTTTTTCAAAAACTATATGGATTTGAATCACGTGTGATTGCATCAGCCAAGCTTGAACCTTCGTGCGCATGCGTGAGTTTTTTCACGCCTGTCGGTTGTGTCATTCGCCTGTGGGCAGGCTTTGAGTGAGCACTGGTCCAGCCCCCTCATCGGATTTTATTGTCAGGGAAATGGCAGAGCGACTGCCGCTTTGCGCCATGAAATTTTTTTCAGAAACTGTTTGAGACAGCCAGTTGGAAACCATTCGAAAGATTCAGATGGCTTTCGGTGAAGATTCTGTTGGCGTCACATGGATTAAGGAGTGTTAAATCCTTTTTAAAGATGGCCCACAGCGGCGGCGGGCAAGTGGTGCACCGAGGGGTCATCGACAGGCTGGAACAACCAGATCATTTCCAAACTGAACGCTGTGTTGATCCGGGACATCATGTGACTACCACAGAAATGGCAAGAGAGCTGGACATAGCACTTTTGCAGCACATTCCACTGTTACAGGAGATTTTGTAATGAAAGACGTGTGGAGGATTTTGTGCGTCAGCACGGAGCCGCTCATGGCGCGCAACAAAAAAACACCTCCGTGTTGGAAATCTCACACAATCTTACACAATTTCTCGGATACTCACTCGACTGAAAAGCCATCAAAAGCCGCCTGAATCTTCCGAATGGTTTC
The DNA here is from genome assembly GCF_902500255.1 of Thalassophryne amazonica. Lineage (NCBI taxonomy): Eukaryota > Metazoa > Chordata > Actinopteri > Batrachoidiformes > Batrachoididae > Thalassophryne > Thalassophryne amazonica. The sequence goes on from NC_047114.1 coordinate 11,642,923, forward strand.
CAACACGGAGGTATTTTTTTTGTTGTGCGCCATGAGCTGCTCCATGCCAACGCACAAAATCCTCCACACGTCTTTCATTACAAAATCTCCTGTAACAGTGGAATGTGTCGCACAAGTGCTATGTCCAGCTCTCTTGCCATTTCTGTGGTAGTCACATAATGTTCCGCATCAACACAGCATTCAGTTTGGAAATGATCTGGTTGTTCCAGCCTGTCGATGGCGCTCGGTGCGCCGCGCGCCCTCCGCCACTGTGGGCCATCTTTAAAAAGGTTTTAACACTCCTTAATCCATGTGATGCCGACAGAATCTTCACCGAAAGCCATCTGAATCTTTCGAATGGTTTCCAACTGGCTGTCTCAAACAGTTTCTGAAAAAAATTTCATGGAGCAAAGCGGCAGTCACTCTGCCATTTCCCTGACAATAAAAATCCAATGAGGGGGCTGGACCAGTGCTCACTCAAAGCCTGCCCACAGGCGAATGACGCAACTGACAGGTGTGAAAAAAACTCACGCATGCGCACGAAGGTTCAAGCTTGGCTGATGCAATCACACGTGATTCAAATCCATATAGTTTTTGAAAAAAATAAAAAGGTCCGTTACTTTTTAGACAGACCTCGTATTCATGTATGAGATTAAAATTCAATGATGTTATAAACCTGTCCCATGTAACACTGTGAAATAGGGGAGGGGGGAGGGACATGCTCCAGCCATTTTTTTTTATTATTTTAGTTTTATTATTATCATTATTTTTTTTATATCCTGTACATTGTTGTACATTTTTGGGGTATTTCTGCTAAGTTAAAAATCAATAAAAGCTTAAATTACAAAAAAAAAAAAAACAAAGAAAAAGGAAGTTAAATGCGCCTGCATGTTTAACTTGACAAAAGTTGCAAAAGTTATCTGTTGGAAAAAGGGAAATTCTTGTCAGTGTGCCCAAACAAGAATGAGTCTTAAGTAGCACGTGGCTTTAAATAAAGAGTCATAAATTTTTTTTGTTGATGGCTCGGCTGCGTCTTTAGACTCTAGAAGCCCACGGCAAATGCAGAAGAGATAAAGGAAAGAGAGAAAAGAGTGAAGAGAGCGAATTCCCAGGGCAAGCTCTTTTAAAGGTTTAACAAGCTCCACCCCCAAGAATTCTGGGTAATGTAGTGTCTGGAGTTTCCTTCGTCTCGTTTTATATATATAAATCAGCGCGTTTCCAAAATTCCTGCTTCAAAACCCAGACACATCAAATATAATACTTTCATGCATAAATACAAAAGAGTGACATGTTTCCTTTTCCGTTTTTTTTCTTTTGTTACAACAATACAATAAAATTTCCTTTTAAAATTGTGGTTACAATTTTAAGTCTGCAGGAGTCGGTCACCTGCCCTTCCCCAAATTGTCCAACTGGGGTCACTTTTGTTTCATGGTTAGATTTTGTATTTATCTGTGTCAAATCCTGTTATTTTTTAGATACACGGCACACGCTCACCCTCCGATGAGTGTGTTTGTGTACTAAATCCAGCTCTCCGTCTCTGGGGTCCGACCTTCGTGTCTCCACGGGTATTACGCGGCAGGGCTGCACAAAGGCTGTTCAAGCTGGTGGCGAGGAGATTCATCTAGCCGCTCACTGCCTCCATCCGGACGTCCACCCCGCTGACGCTGGTCTCGCACCCCGGTCGAATAGCCTTCTCTGGAACCAGGATACGAACCGGCCACGCCCGTTAACGGCAGCTCTCCTCTTATGGATCAGGGCTCTTGGAATGTTGCTAGATTTTGAATTTAGTGACTCGTACAGCGAGTCCCCAGGATGTGTTAATTTCATTAAAATCCAGACTAACCTTTTGGAGCACTTTTTGATGTTGTACACCCAATAATCTTTAACTTTTACACCTTAAGAAGCATCAATAAATCCAATGTCCGAGCCTTAACACTTTAACTGCATGCTTGGAAATTTATTGCAGGTTTTGCAAGTGCTGACAACATAATCAAAATAGGTTATATGATGATAATTTCACAACAGTAATTCAAGTATAATTAAAATAATGATTGGCAGAGATTTTTGTTTTTGATTCAATAATACTGTCTGATCTTACTTTGACTGGACAGGATTGACTTCTTAACAATTTTTCTAGGAGTGAGGGAAGGAGGTTTTTGATGTTAAAGTCCCCAGCTCGATGAACTTGATTTCCTCTTCATCAGCTATTAGTTGTTAGCTGACCACGATCCTTGTGTGATGTTGTAATCCTTCAGGAAATTAATCCACATAAGAGTTTATTCCTTCTTCAATCAACCAAAAGTTGATCTAATCCATTCTGGTATGCTGTGATGTTCCTAGAGAGAGAAAACGTTGAAACTTCCCCACTCAGACTTAAGGCCAGTGATTATTCTCCAATGCTCTGCTACTCCATGACTGGACGGCCTGAGTGGGAGTTGAAAACTCTCTCAAATAATCTCTTATGGCTCCAATCCTCTCACTCCACGATTCCAATTGCTGCTCACAAGATGGTCAAGTCTTGTGATCTCCTCGTAGCAGGGGAGAAGTGACAACAGCACCTCTCCCTGGAAGAATAACCCCGTTACCTGGTGTTTTACAGTTTATATATGTGCTGGACTCTTGTTGTATTTAGATGAGCTTGGTTACCATGGGGATGCTGGTGACTCAAAACCTCCCCCTTTCTCCTTCCCTTACTGGAAGCCATCTGCGGCCCTTTGCCAGTAACTTATTTCTCAAGTTCCTCTTTTCTTACACTTCAGCTTTTCTGAGAATTCGTTTTCTAAATCATGTCTTTAGAATCACATCAATCATATTCAATCATTTCATTACAACTCTCTTTCACATAAAAACAATTCATATGATCATATACAAACATTTTCATTCCTTATTATTTATTTTCATCTTTTATCACATCTTAATCATTTGATCAGTTGTTTATCATCAGCTTCTCTTGCGACATCACTTCACTTCCTCTTTTCTCCTGACTCTGCATTCTTTATGAAAAACAACTCATATAATCATTCATTTCACTTATTTGTAACATACTTTTTCTAATCAACTCTTAATGTTTAACACATTAATACTTCATTTAATCATACGTGTCATTTTTAGAATCATCTTAGACATATTCCATCGTCTTCACCACTGAGTTCATTCCATGGGCCTCCCCATTTGTAATGGAAAAGTCCGGTATGACCTCACTTACTCCAGGAAAGTACTAAACACTGGTTATACTGTTCTGAAGGGTATTGGCGTGTCTGTGCACCCACAGAGCTAAGCCAAGGGTAGTCAAATAAGCGGCGATTGTGACTACAAACAACAGGGTGTCAGGAGTAGACCAAGCATACGATAGGGCTTGGTAGGGTCTGAGATCTTGATTTTGAATCTCTTTCAAAACTTTATCTATTGGGGCCACGTCGATGACTTGAGAACCCTCATACTGGATTTTCTCCAGGGTCTGTTGGTCTAGTTTGATAGCGGTTTGGTTGTAAAAGTCGGACACTTCAATGGCTCCTTCATATTGGTCAGGATGCAGGTGGTAGAGAGATACCTCACCAATACGGAGCAGGGCATTTTTGGGTACCGTGACCCACAAAGTTTTCCACGGAAGTTTAATACGAGTTGATGTGTCATGACAGTTGTACACTAGTAGGGCTGATTTTTCGGGGGTGTTGACTAACCAGAGTTGTCCTACTATCTCTACCTGAGTGTCCGAGACTTGGCGGAATGGCATGATGGTCGTTGGACAGCGATTTGTCCCAGTAAGTGTTTTGAAACCACAGATGCCGGCAGTGTCATCTCAAATGAACGGTTTGCTGGGGCACAAATAATGGATGTCTTTCGTGACAGTGCACATTTTGAGATTCAGCACTAGGTATAGCTCAGGATTAGCGTCGTTGAAAGCCACTACAGGTGGTGTGTGGATCTTAAGGTGATTGTCTCCTTGCCAGAGACCTACGTTCACGACACTTTTGAGCCTGTAGATGTTTTCAGTAGTAACAATCGGCAAGTTAATTAGAAACGCCATTTCCAGATCCTCTGAATCTACACAGATTGGGATTGAGCTTCCCAACGTGTACGCGAGGTGAGCTTGTAGTGGCATGACTAGGCTATGGGTTGCGGACTCGAGAAGTTGGTGGACCAGGTTTAAAGGGACAATGTAGGGTGGAATCCTACCAACGGCGAGGTTGTCAATGGAAGAGCCGACGTCCCTGGTCGTGTCTGCCATGAGCATATTCAACATCTGTGTGTGTGCATAGTCTTCCTGCAACACTGATGTTAGTTGGTCAATTACGCCCACTGTCTTATTGAGCACGTTGGTATGGGTGTTAAGTATTACCATGGTGTCTCGTATGGTTTGTCCGATGGTCTCAAGACCTTCTCTCTGTACGTTAAGCTGAGCCTGTATTTCAGGGATTACCTCCTGGAGCTCGCTAATGTGTCTCTTTACCGTTGATAGTGTGACGGTGTTAACTGCTGATAAGCCGAAACTGAAGAGGGATCCTACAGCTGAGGCTGCCATTAGCAGACCTCTAATGAACCTCTTCTCTCTCTTGTTGAGTCCACTCAGTTCTGCTTGCGTTACCGTGAAGTTCTCTATCTGGCATAGCATGTGGACTATGTCTGCATCAGCATGCTTCAGGACAGACTTGGTCCACCGGCTACCTGCCCAGGAGACCAGGTTCACTGCACTGCTGGCGAAGTTAGCCCTGTACACTTCTGTGGGGTCGAGCCTGACGAACACCCTCTGTGTGTGCAGGCGGCAGTTTGTTATCAATAAGCTGGCTGGTC